>NC_045140.1:14242295-14264795 GCF_008831285.2 Nymphaea colorata
AGGACAGGAACAGGGGTCGTTCAGGCGTTCAGAACAGAGACAGAGCTGACAGACAGGACGGACAGCCACAGGACAGGCACAGAGGATGTCCTGGCGTCCGGAACAGAGACAGTCCAGGAAACTGAGACGGGCAGATACGAAGGCCGTCTAGACCGAGTCTAGACGGAGTGGGTTAGGACCCAGGCGAGGCACCGAGGCAGCACCCAGGAGCGGAAGAGAGACCCGAGTTGGAGTCTTGTTGGTAGGCCGTCTCGGCCGTACCGATTCACTTTGTACATGTTTTATTTCAGCTTTTGCTCTTGTACCGGGACGGTTCAGGGGCGTCCCGAGTCACTTAGCCTTTATAAGCTAAGTGATGGAACTTTTACCCAAAGTTTTTGCATAATAGAATTGGGTTTTCTTCTCTCTCGTGTGAGAGCTTGTCACCATGGGCGGCTGCCATGCCTGCCTTCCCAAAACCTGCAACTCCCTTCATCTCTGAGAAGCCTTAGGCCGGAGAAGACGCCGGAGTGCGGTCGGAAAGACGAGCAACCAGAGGGCTGGCGCCGGAGGCCAGCACCGGACGCTCGGCTGCGAGTTCTTCCTCTCCCATTTGCTGAAAACGGAGGTTCTGTGAAGCCCCAGGCCGGAACCGTGGAGACGACGATCGGAGTGCTGGTAGCTCGACCACGGAGCTGCTGTGAGGCTGCGTTCGTCAAGGGAGAGCAGCGGATGTGGCTGCGCTGGTTTCAGCAACGCCTTCCCTGCTGAAAACGACATCCGGCGGTCTTCAAGAGGTAAGCCTTGATCTCCGACGGCTTCCTCTCGTTGTCCGTTCGTTCCAGAAGGTGGCTCTAACGCTGCTGACGCCGGAGGTGCTTCTAACTCGTTTGGAATCCACCGAAGGTAGCTCGGGCGATTGTCGCTGGATTGAAGAGTCGTTCGATCGGTTTTAACGACTGTGAGCAGCGCATTCGGGCGGAATCCTTCCGTTCGTCTAACACTGTGAGCAGGGATTCAAATCGATGGGAGACTAAGCGATTTCTGTAGCATGTGTTTACTCTTGCTTCTGTAATGTTATTGCTGCGAGAAATCGAGGAGAAACGCAAAGGAATCGGAAGGAAAACGAAAAACGGAATAGCCTTCAACCGGTTTCTGTAAAACAGTCCCTGAACCCTGATAAAACGCGAATCTGAAGAAATACAGAGAGGGTTTTGATGATCCGACGCTTCTGTGACTTTCCCCTCATCAATACGAAACCAATGAACCCGGAATGAGCCAAATCCGACAAGAAATGAGGGAGATATCGCAGTTTGAATAGCCTGGACTGTTTCCCCCAATTTTGCCGCCGACCAGTCCCTGGAAACCTGCAAATCTGAAGAAAATGGTGTACAATCTCGACGATCGGCCACTGTGGTTGCCTTCCTAACTTCCTTACGCACATTTCAAGCTAAGGAGGCCCAAAATCCGACGTCGGATGACCGAGATATGATCGACGGCCTGAATCTGAAAAAGAACGGCGGTGGAAGTCTGTAATCTCCGCCCGAACGGCGGCAGCGCCCCCATCTTCACTAGAATTTGGGGAAAACCACCAAATCCGGTGATCTGACTATCCTCCTTCGTTCTAATCTGTTGTTCTTGCTCTATTCCTGATATCTAATGCTTGGATTAACGTTTTGATTGAGAATGATCACCCGGAGAATCGATTGAAGCTCTGGAATCCTTCCTGCACCCGCCTGAGTGGATGAACACTGCTGCAGCGTCGCGTGCCTTCCAGGAGCTATCACCTGAGAGCGAATCTGAGCCGGGCCTCTTGGGAGTTCCTTCCTTGGTGTCTTAGGAGTCTCCCGGTGAAATCTGGCATTCATTGGACGAAGGAAATGACTGGAACAAAGATCTGAAGCCGAAGCTGTCTGAACCATTTCCTGTCGTCCTGAACAGAGCTCCACCTTGCGGCGTCCAGCTCCAAAACTGCTCAACGTCTTGCCCAAGGAGGTCTTGTTTGGGCCCAATCTTCTGGGCGTCCAAACCTTGGTGTGTCAGCTCCCTTCAAACCAAATTTCAGGATTTTTGGGTGTCTGGATCAACGGGAATGAATTTTTGAAGACGGACTACTCTGGAACTCGCCTGCGTTCCGTTCTGTTCCTGAACAGAGCCTGTTGACTGTGACAGTTCGGCGCCTTCAGCCTTCAACGACTTGACCTTAGAGGGCTCCGATTGCAGTGATTTTTGGAGCGTCCCTTCATAATCATCAGAGGCAGCTACCCACCAAATTTCAGCCCAATCCGAGCTGTGGATGATTTTTAATGATTTTTGGAAGATCGGCAAAGCCTGAGAATCCAGAACCTTCACCAGAGAACCAGGGAGCTTAAGCTGTCCAGGACAGCGCGCGTGCTTCGGCGTCAATCGAAGCTTGCCTCACCCCTTCATCGTCTAGCTCCAGGGGTTTAATCCTCAATCTGGTGACGCCTCTCCACCTTCGAAATACTGCTCTTAATCTTTGCCTTTGTCAGTGATTCGCTCGCCCTTGTTTGAAGTGCATTGTAGCCCAACGGTGGAAGGTGTTGCGGACAGCAGGGCCTAATCCATTGCAGCTACACCGGTTAGGAGACATAGCTTACGCCGGGCTAAGCGGCGCTTGCCTCCCCCTAAACTCAACAACGAACAGGGGTAGAACGTTCTCACGGTGAAGTCTCCTAACGATGCTTGGGAATACTCCGTTTCCTTGCTATTTTCGACAGTAACCTTCTCTATTCATTTTCTGGAGTGTATTGCTGAGAAGGAGGAGCAGTCCAGCAACCGTGTGCTGAGCTGATCCCGGGAGAAGAAGGGTGTACGCTGTCACCTTGTCAGCGCTAGCTTCCCCCTACTTCATCACAGCACTAGGGGTTCCAACGTTTCCAGCTAAGTGCAATCCCTTCTCCCGTCTTGAGTTGCTGAATTACAAAACAGTAACTATGCTGTCTATGTCTTGAGCAAGGAGGAGAGACCAACTTGAACGGGCACCTCGCTTGCGAAGACCGACGTGCTGATTACCAAGGGGCTTTGGCCTTTGCCCTTGGTCGCTTGCTGAACTAGCTTCAGCCAGGTAGGCACCCGAATCACCCTATAGATTCGAGGGCGGGTGCACTTGTTTTCAGCCTTGCCTCCGGGCGTGTAGTGCTGGGGTTACCTCCAAAGCTCGATAGCTAAGGACACGAACCCGGACTACGGACCTTCCTAGGGTGCATGGTGATGGTTTGCACGTCCTAGGGATTGTATGAATGGTTTGATACGAATGATGAATGCTGGATTGAGTGAGGAATGAGCTATTGTTGTACGCTACGCTTGTACGGCCTCGAACCCAACTTGTTGTAGTAGGTTCAGACCTAGTTTAGCAAAGGGTAAACCATTCCTTGTATCCTTACCCAAGGGCATTTGAGCTGGGATTGTGTCCAGCCGGGGTTGAAATTTTGTAAGGCCAAACTTGGGCCAGCTACATTACCACTAAGAGGTCTTGGGAGGTTACGTTCGTCGGCGGCTTTGAGGCGCTACAAGGGCGGATGTAACAGTTTGGTATCAGAGCGGCTTAGTGCGTTTTCTTGTTCAGATTTGGTCAGCTAAGGCTGCAAAGAGTTACGGTTTGAGCAGCTTAATCTTCTGAAATTCGGTCTTGAATAGAGGGTTCATCCCAGTCATGGGGCGCAAGGAGAAGCAGCCGGTTAGGGAGGTAGAGGAAACCGAAATCGAAGAAGAGGGAGCCACCGCTCCTCATGTAGACCCTCAACTCACCCTCCCTTCATCTGATTTAAGCACTTTAATAACATCTATACAGCAGCTTACAGCCCAGCAAGCGGCATTCATGAAAGAAACTCAAATCATACATGAGCGATTAGCTCATAACCAAGAAGAAATGAGAGCCCAAAGTGAGAGGTTGGATCGCATTGAAAGGAGATCACAAGGGGCCTCGGTACATGGCCCGGGCCCTATTCCCCAACCTGCCCGTCCGAACTCACCCAGCACTTCTCAAGAGAGGCCTAAAGAAACCAACCCCCTAAGTGTCCCGGATTTACTAAAAGGGCTTCAACAACTCATCTCACAAGCCACGGGAGCACCTAGTGGAGGAACCACTCTTGTAGGAGAGGGTCGGCCTTCACCACGAGGGGAGGAAAACAGAAATACATTCCATCCTCCTCCTAGGCCAGCTGGAGAAGAGGGTCATGAGCAAAGACAAGGGGTAGTTAGGCCACTAAGACCCCAGCCCGAGAGGAGAGGACTCCATGATCCACATACCGAGTCGGATGAACTAGGAGAAGACGAGGAAGGCTTCTACGATGATGGAGGCTATCCTTACGTGCGAGGGCAGCTCCCACGTAGAGGAAGGATGCGAAGGGGCAGACAAGAGAGACCACGTGATGAGGCACCCTTGCCTCTTCCACGCATGGAATGCCCGACGTTCAATGGGACCAAAGTACGTGATTGGGTATGCAAAGTTGAGAAGTATTTCCAATGCCAACGAGTTGCCCATGAACAGAAAATCGACCGAGCTATGATGTATTTTGAGGACAATGCCCTTCATTGGTATCAATATACCATGAGGAAGACGCCAAACCAAGGATGGGACCAGTTTAGAGCCGGTTTGATAGAGAGGTTTGAGAGAGCCAGCCAACGCGACTTCAATGTTCAGTTAAACAGCCTTAAACAAACGGGGACGGTGCTTGAATACCAAGATCAGTTTGAGAGGTTGTCATGTCTTGTGGAGGACTGGAATGAAGATGCCCTCGTGGGGGCCTTTATTGCTGGATTACAACCAGAAATCCGTCTAGCCGTTCAAACGCAAGAGTCAAGAGACCTTCGAATTTGCATGAAGGTGGCTAGGGATAAAGAAGAGAAAATGGAGCTTAAACGTGCCATAAGGAAGGATGCAAAAGGGTATGACCCACATCGGGCCAGAACCCTCGTTCACTCCAAAGCTAACTTCAAGAAGAAGGCTACACCCCCACCCCAACATCCCCCACGCAAGGTCACTTACATCACCAAGGAAGAAAGAGACCGACGATTTCAGCAAGGGCTATGCTATAATTGTGAAGAAAAATGGCACAAGGGCCATGAGTGCAAAAAGAAACGGCTGTATGCAGTTCTTGAGGATGATGAGGAACCACCCACCGATGATGATTCTAGTGAGGATGAGGTTCCACCGGAAGTCTTAGTTGAGGCAGCCATTGGAGAGGAAACGTCTTGCCACTCCTTGACCGACCCTAGTAAAGCCAAAGCAATGAGAGTTAGAGGGTATGTCAACCAAACCAGACTTGTAGTCCTCCTAGACTCGGGGGCCACTCATAATTTCATGAGTCTAGAAGTGGCTAACAAGTTGGGATGCCGCATTGAGCCTCAAGCTCCGTTTACAGTTATGGTAGGCGATGGGTCCAAGCTCCCTTGCGAAGGAAGGTGCAAAGACCTAGAACTTGTGATGAACAAGGTGCCCTTCAAGGTGGACGTGTTTGTTTTACCTCTTGGAGGAGTCGACATAGTGTTAGGCATTCAATGGCTGGAAACCTTGGGTGTAATCCATTGGGACTTTGCTAACCTCCGAATGAGTTTCACGAAAGATGGCGATGAGGAAAGAGTCACGTTGACAGCCACGAACTCAAGCGTGAAGCCACGGGCAGCCCTCAAGGCGTTAGTGGCTCAGCAGCCCGCATTTTGGTTAGTGGCTATGGCCACGGATGTGCCAGCCAAGGAAGAGCCAACAGAAATAGTTCCCATCGAAATTCAGCATGTGTTGAAAGATTTCATTGATTTATTTGAAGAGCCATCTTACGCTAGTGAGGACTGCGATCCTATTGAGGAGATGGATGAAGAGGAAGGTGATGATCAACAAACCGGTTCTGAGAGTTCCGATCAAGGAGATGAATACTCCAAAGCGAGCCAACATAGTGAGGATGAACGGTTGACTACCAATGAAATCGAGGATCAGTCAAGTGATGAATCTTGCAAAGAATGGGGAGACGACTATGGGGATCCATCCCCTAATGACCATTCCAGTTCTTCACCCCATGAGTATCGTGGGTTCACTTTGGCTGAAACAAGGTTGTATCACCCCCGAATCAGCAACTTCACGTTCGGGTATGCAACTAGTAGTGGGACAACTCACAAGAGGGAATCCAACTATTGTGAACCACTACTGCCCTTAGTTGGTCATAATAGATTGCATAATTACAGCCCACAAAATTCAACGAACCCCTTGAGGTGTGGGCCAACGAAGGCAGCAAGCTTACAGCCCTCTACTGCCATTTCGCTTCAGTCAACCAGCAGCCATTCAAAGCCAAATAAAAATCAGAAAATCCACAACCGAGCAGATCAGCAAAAAGGGAACAAGCTGAAAGATATTTTGGCAACCTCAGATTTAGGAAGGAGGCCTAAGCCCCGAACAAGGAGTAACTTTGTAAATGGTCCTTCACTGAAAACAGGGAACCGAAATCAACAACTTTCAAAGGAACCATTGAAAGATCCCCTACCAGCAGCGTATAATTTGCGGGAGGCAATAAGGAAGATTCAGTCCTCTACCAAACCCGATAAAATGCAGCAACAAAAAAAGACCAGCAGTCGTGTTCCTGTTCGGAACAAGATGCCAATTCCAGCAAAGCTTGAACGCACTAAACATGCTAACGTCTTGAGCGCAAGTCCAGCCATGGTACGCAAGAAAGAACAGGTTGCTAAGGCACCCGAGGGAGCAAAGGTGGGTGATGATGGTACAGCCACCATTAGAGCGCAACCACCAGCCGAGAAGCCCCATTTCACTCTAACTGATGCGTTGACCATGATTAGACGGATTGTAGTGAAGAATGACGAACTATTAGAGCAAATGTACGTCCAACGACAGAATGAGCAAAGAACCTTCCTAAGTGCGTCAGCTCATGGGCAAGGCAATGGCCCCCAACAAGAGCAGGCTGAGAATTCGGATGAATCGGATGAAGAGGATGAGGCTGTGGCAACCCGTGAGAAACCAACCGGTCAATTCCCGACTTCTAAGGATAAAATTTCAGATTTATTAAAGGACCTGAAAACGGGTGAGCATCAAACTCTAGAAAGGCGAAATGAAAACATTAAGAATGCTGAAATCCATGAGAACAAAGAGCTCGCCCCTATGGACCACATTGGGGTAGCGGCAACCCTTTATGATCAGCTGGAATCAATACCATGGAGTACCTTCACAGCGAGTGAGGCATCATCTAAGGAGGATGGCGATGACAACACAAATTTTTCAGCCCGTAAGAATGGGAACTGTGGCCAGCTAGAAGGGGCAGATCTTGGGCAGAACGTGTTGAAGCAACTCCCAAACACCACCTTCGTTCTTAAGACTAATAATAGTCTTCACATGCCAACGTTTGCACATTATCTTAAGGCTGAAGTGCACCCACAAGTTAGGCTGATTTTTGACCATGGAAAGTCCATACAAGGGTCGGCAACAAAATGTTATAAGGAACTTCACAAGAGAATGGAGTCCCAACTTGGACGACTCCCGATCGATTATGGACCGTGCTACCCTCTACTATTGATAGGATGGTTCAAGGCCAAACTGGAAAACGAATTGGCAGCACTTGGAGATCGTTGTAGGGCAAGGCCAAAGAGGCTTAAAGGCCAAGTCTATGATCGAGGAAGGTTGCATGGGGCAGCAATATTAAGTGACAACCCAAGACATCAAGACCAGCGAGGGACATTACTGGGGCTGTTGCAGCGGGATTATGGACCAGCTAGAAGCAAGGCCTGGCTGGATAAGAGTGGTCGGCTCACCCTAGGGGACTGCCAAGGTCGAGCTTGGGGACAAGCTCGTTCTAAGGGGGGGTGGATCTGTTACAGGTCCGCCTAGGAGTTGGCCGAGGACTGCCGACGATGCCGCCGATGGCCGACCGGGTGACGAGACCAGCCAGCTACAAGGCCGGACGAGCGTCGGCCACGAGCGCCGAAGAGGGCCGAGCACGGCCGAAGGTGGCGCGGGCCAGCACACCGTCGCGAGGCTGCCGAGAGATGAGGGCGCCGAGCGCCCACGCCGAGCGGGGAAAGCACCCGCAACCACTGACCCTGCTTCCTTTTGTTGTGAGGCTAACGTGTTTTGCAGGGCGCGGGACCGGCACGCAAAGGAGGTTACCCGTGGAGAGGTCACGGCCGCGGTTGCCGATGACGACGCCAAGAGCCCGAACGCGCCAGCCAGTGCGGAGGAGATCACGAGCGAGGGTGCTACGCAGCCAAGGGAGGTTGACGAGATGACAGCCCCACACTCAGCCCGTGCACTTGATCAGAGTGAGGCTAGCCCGTCGATTGGAGGACTTCATGCTATAGCGCTTGGACACGGTGAGACCACTCTGCCCACCCAAGCCAAGTCAGACGTACTCGAGCGGAGTGGGCTGGACTTAGCACGCGGGGCTCAGCTTGCTGGACACACCATGGAGACAGGGTGTTCTGGACAGAGACTGACGAGTTCCAGACTGTCAAACAGAGGACGCACGGACAGGACAGGAACAGGGGTCGTTCAGGCGTTCAGAACAGAGACAGAGCTGACAGACAGGACGGACAGCCACAGGACAGGCACAGAGGATGTCCTGGCGTCCGGAACAGAGACAGTCCAGGAAACTGAGACGGGCAGATACGAAGGCCGTCTAGACCGAGTCTAGACGGAGTGGGTTAGGACCCAGGCGAGGCACCGAGGCAGCACCCAGGAGCGGAAGAGAGACCCGAGTTGGAGTCTTGTTGGTAGGCCGTCTCGGCCGTACCGATTCACTTTGTACATGTTTTATTTCAGCTTTTGCTCTTGTACCGGGACGGTTCAGGGGCGTCCCGAGTCACTTAGCCTTTATAAGCTAAGTGATGGAACTTTTACCCAAAGTTTTTGCATAATAGAATTGGGTTTTCTTCTCTCTCGTGTGAGAGCTTGTCACCATGGGCGGCTGCCATGCCTGCCTTCCCAAAACCTGCAACTCCCTTCATCTCTGAGAAGCCTTAGGCCGGAGAAGACGCCGGAGTGCGGTCGGAAAGACGAGCAACCAGAGGGCTGGCGCCGGAGGCCAGCACCGGACGCTCGGCTGCGAGTTCTTCCTCTCCCATTTGCTGAAAACGGAGGTTCTGTGAAGCCCCAGGCCGGAACCGTGGAGACGACGATCGGAGTGCTGGTAGCTCGACCACGGAGCTGCTGTGAGGCTGCGTTCGTCAAGGGAGAGCAGCGGATGTGGCTGCGCTGGTTTCAGCAACGCCTTCCCTGCTGAAAACGACATCCGGCGGTCTTCAAGAGGTAAGCCTTGATCTCCGACGGCTTCCTCTCGTTGTCCGTTCGTTCCAGAAGGTGGCTCTAACGCTGCTGACGCCGGAGGTGCTTCTAACTCGTTTGGAATCCACCGAAGGTAGCTCGGGCGATTGTCGCTGGATTGAAGAGTCGTTCGATCGGTTTTAACGACTGTGAGCAGCGCATTCGGGCGGAATCCTTCCGTTCGTCTAACACTGTGAGCAGGGATTCAAATCGATGGGAGACTAAGCGATTTCTGTAGCATGTGTTTACTCTTGCTTCTGTAATGTTATTGCTGCGAGAAATCGAGGAGAAACGCAAAGGAATCGGAAGGAAAACGAAAAACGGAATAGCCTTCAACCGGTTTCTGTAAAACAGTCCCTGAACCCTGATAAAACGCGAATCTGAAGAAATACAGAGAGGGTTTTGATGATCCGACGCTTCTGTGACTTTCCCCTCATCAATACGAAACCAATGAACCCGGAATGAGCCAAATCCGACAAGAAATGAGGGAGATATCGCAGTTTGAATAGCCTGGACTGTTTCCCCCAATTTTGCCGCCGACCAGTCCCTGGAAACCTGCAAATCTGAAGAAAATGGTGTACAATCTCGACGATCGGCCACTGTGGTTGCCTTCCTAACTTCCTTACGCACATTTCAAGCTAAGGAGGCCCAAAATCCGACGTCGGATGACCGAGATATGATCGACGGCCTGAATCTGAAAAAGAACGGCGGTGGAAGTCTGTAATCTCCGCCCGAACGGCGGCAGCGCCCCCATCTTCACTAGAATTTGGGGAAAACCACCAAATCCGGTGATCTGACTATCCTCCTTCGTTCTAATCTGTTGTTCTTGCTCTATTCCTGATATCTAATGCTTGGATTAACGTTTTGATTGAGAATGATCACCCGGAGAATCGATTGAAGCTCTGGAATCCTTCCTGCACCCGCCTGAGTGGATGAACACTGCTGCAGCGTCGCGTGCCTTCCAGGAGCTATCACCTGAGAGCGAATCTGAGCCGGGCCTCTTGGGAGTTCCTTCCTTGGTGTCTTAGGAGTCTCCCGGTGAAATCTGGCATTCATTGGACGAAGGAAATGACTGGAACAAAGATCTGAAGCCGAAGCTGTCTGAACCATTTCCTGTCGTCCTGAACAGAGCTCCACCTTGCGGCGTCCAGCTCCAAAACTGCTCAACGTCTTGCCCAAGGAGGTCTTGTTTGGGCCCAATCTTCTGGGCGTCCAAACCTTGGTGTGTCAGCTCCCTTCAAACCAAATTTCAGGATTTTTGGGTGTCTGGATCAACGGGAATGAATTTTTGAAGACGGACTACTCTGGAACTCGCCTGCGTTCCGTTCTGTTCCTGAACAGAGCCTGTTGACTGTGACAGTTCGGCGCCTTCAGCCTTCAACGACTTGACCTTAGAGGGCTCCGATTGCAGTGATTTTTGGAGCGTCCCTTCATAATCATCAGAGGCAGCTACCCACCAAATTTCAGCCCAATCCGAGCTGTGGATGATTTTTAATGATTTTTGGAAGATCGGCAAAGCCTGAGAATCCAGAACCTTCACCAGAGAACCAGGGAGCTTAAGCTGTCCAGGACAGCGCGCGTGCTTCGGCGTCAATCGAAGCTTGCCTCACCCCTTCATCGTCTAGCTCCAGGGGTTTAATCCTCAATCTGGTGACGCCTCTCCACCTTCGAAATACTGCTCTTAATCTTTGCCTTTGTCAGTGATTCGCTCGCCCTTGTTTGAAGTGCATTGTAGCCCAACGGTGGAAGGTGTTGCGGACAGCAGGGCCTAATCCATTGCAGCTACACCGGTTAGGAGACATAGCTTACGCCGGGCTAAGCGGCGCTTGCCTCCCCCTAAACTCAACAACGAACAGGGGTAGAACGTTCTCACGGTGAAGTCTCCTAACGATGCTTGGGAATACTCCGTTTCCTTGCTATTTTCGACAGTAACCTTCTCTATTCATTTTCTGGAGTGTATTGCTGAGAAGGAGGAGCAGTCCAGCAACCGTGTGCTGAGCTGATCCCGGGAGAAGAAGGGTGTACGCTGTCACCTTGTCAGCGCTAGCTTCCCCCTACTTCATCACAGCACTAGGGGTTCCAACGTTTCCAGCTAAGTGCAATCCCTTCTCCCGTCTTGAGTTGCTGAATTACAAAACAGTAACTATGCTGTCTATGTCTTGAGCAAGGAGGAGAGACCAACTTGAACGGGCACCTCGCTTGCGAAGACCGACGTGCTGATTACCAAGGGGCTTTGGCCTTTGCCCTTGGTCGCTTGCTGAACTAGCTTCAGCCAGGTAGGCACCCGAATCACCCTATAGATTCGAGGGCGGGTGCACTTGTTTTCAGCCTTGCCTCCGGGCGTGTAGTGCTGGGGTTACCTCCAAAGCTCGATAGCTAAGGACACGAACCCGGACTACGGACCTTCCTAGGGTGCATGGTGATGGTTTGCACGTCCTAGGGATTGTATGAATGGTTTGATACGAATGATGAATGCTGGATTGAGTGAGGAATGAGCTATTGTTGTACGCTACGCTTGTACGGCCTCGAACCCAACTTGTTGTAGTAGGTTCAGACCTAGTTTAGCAAAGGGTAAACCATTCCTTGTATCCTTACCCAAGGGCATTTGAGCTGGGATTGTGTCCAGCCGGGGTTGAAATTTTGTAAGGCCAAACTTGGGCCAGCTACATTACCACTAAGAGGTCTTGGGAGGTTACGTTCGTCGGCGGCTTTGAGGCGCTACAAGGGCGGATGTAACAATCTCCTACGCAGGTGATTTGGGCGATCGCTCCCGGGTAAAAGGGGCTAACGCGAAAATCACCTAGTCTACCATAAATGTTCCAGACCATTCGTGAATCCACTTGTGTACCTGATCCGGTCCCAAAGGACACCGCAGGCGCTGTCGGGGAACAGCGAGCACTGCAGGCCGAGGGCCAGGCAGGGAAGGACACGTTGCATAGCACCTGCCAAACAAAGGCCTTGACAGCAGTCGGAGGCCGAGAAGAAGGCAGTCGCACCGCGTGGACTACAAATGGCCCAGGCAAAACCGGACGCAGGAGAAGCTGAAAAGACAGCTACGGAAGCACGCGGAACCAAGAAAAAATGGCCGCTCGCAGTGAAGAAAGGGCACACGAGGGACGGCAGCAAGGTCGAAGGGTGTCAAGTCCGTCGATCCGAGCTGGTGGTTAACCTATAGGTGATTTGGGCGATGGCTCCCCATAAAAGGGCCAACGCGAAAATCACTTGGTCTACCATAAATATTAAATATTTTGAAGTATCAAGCGAATTCGCTTTCTGTATCCCTACTGTTCCCGACGCTGTCCGCGAGCAGCGGAAGACCGGGCACAGGAGGGACTACAGCAGCCGATTGATGCATATGATCTCTGTTACAGGTCCGCCTAGGAGTTGGCCGAGGACTGCCAACGATGCCGCCGATGGCCGACCGGGTGATGAGACCAGCCAGCTACAAGGCCGGGCGAGCGTCGGCCAAGGGCGCCGAAGGTGGCCGGGCTCGGCCGAAGGTGGCGCGGGCACGGCCGAGGGTGGCGCGGGCCAGCGCACCGTCGAGGGGTTGCCGAGAGATGAGGGCGCCGAGCGCCCACGCTGAGCGGGGAAAGCACCCGCAGCCACTGACCCTGCTTCCTTTTGTTGTGAGGCTAACGTGTTTTGCAGGGTGCGGGACCGGGACACAAAGGAGGTTACCCGTGGAGAGGCCACGGCCGCGGTTGCCGATGACGACGCCAAGAGGCCGAATGCGCCAGCCATTGTAGAGGAGATCACGAGCGAGGGTGCTACGCAGCCAAGGGAGGTTGACGAGATGACAGCCCCACACTCAGCCCATGCACTTAAACCGAGTGAGGCTAGCCCGTCGATTGGAGGACTTCATGCTAGAGCGCTTGGACAAGGTGAGGCCACTCTGCCCACCCAAGCCAAGCCAGACGTACTCGAGCGGAGTGGGCTGGACTTAGCACGCGGGGCTCAGCTTGCTGGACACACCATGGAGACAGGGTGTTCTGGACAGAGACTGACGAATTCCAGACTGTCAAACGGAGGACGCACGGACTGGACAGGAACAGGGGTCGTTCAGGCGTTCAGGACAGAGACAGAGCTGACAGACAGGACGGACAGCCACAGGACAGGCACAGAGGATGTCCTGGCGTCCGGAACAGAGACAGTCCAGGAAACTGAGACGGGCAGATACGAAGGCCGTCTAGACCGAGTCTAGACGAAGTGGGTTAGGACCCAGGCGAGGCATCGAGGCAGCACCCAGGAGCGGAAGGGAGACCCGAGTTGGAGTCTTGTTGGTAGGCCGTCTCGGCCGTACCGATTCACTTTGTACATGTTTTATTTCAGCTTTTGCTCTTGTACCGGGACGGTTCAGGGGCGTCCCGAGTCACTTAGCCTTTATAAGCTAAGTGATGGAACTTTTACCCTAAGTTTTTGCATAATGAAATAGAGTTCTTCTCTCTCGCACGAGAGTTTGTTCCATGGAGGCTGAGAAGCTTTCCCCCATGAATGCCTGCAACTCCCTTCCTCTCTGAGAAGCCATTGGCCGGAGAAGACGCCGGAGTGCGGTCGGAAAGTCGAGCAACCAGAGGGCTGGCGCCGGAGGCCAGCACCGGACGCTCGGCTGCGAGTTCTTCCTCTCCCATTTGCTGAAAACGGAGGTTCTGTGAAGCCCCTGGCCGGAACCGTGGAGAAGACGATCGGAGTGCTGGTAGCTCGACCACGGAGCTGCTGTGAGGCTGCGTTCGTCAAGGGAGAGCAGCGGATGTGGCTGCGCTGGTTTCAGCAACGCCTTCCCTGGTGAAAACGACATCCGGCGGTCTTCAAGAGGTAAGCCTTGATCTCCCACGGCTTCCTCTCGTTGTCCGTTCGTTCCAGAAGGTGGCTCTAACGCTGCTGACGCCGGAGGTGCTTCTAACTCGTTTGGAATCCACCGAAGGTAGCTCGGGCGATTGCTGCTGGCCTGAAGAGTCATCCGTTCGATTTCAACGACTGTGAGCAGCGCATTCGGTTGGGTCCATTCCGTCCGTCTAACACTGCCAGCAGGAGGTTAAATCGAATAGGGACTAAGTGATTTCTGTAGCATGTGTTTACTCTTGCTTCTGTAATGTTATTGCTGCGAGAAATCGAGGAGAAACGCAAAGGAATCGAAAGGAAAATGAAAAACGGAATAGCCTTCAACCGGTTTCTGTAAAACAGTCCCTGAACCCTGATAAAACGCGAATCTGAAGAAATACAGAGAGGGTTTTGACGATCCGACGCTTCCGTGACTTTCCCCTCATCAATACGAAACCAACAAACCCGGAATGAGCCAAATCCGACAAGAAATGAGGGAGATATCGCAGTTTGAATAGCCTGGACTGTTTCCCCCAATTTTGCCGCCGACCAGTCCCTGGAAACCTGCAAATCTGAAGAAAATGGTGTACAATCTCGACGATCGGCCACTGTGGTTGCCTTCCTAACATCCTTACGCACATTTCAAGCTAAGGAGGCCCCAAATCCAACGTCGGATGACTGAGATATGATCGACGGCCTGAATCTGAAAAAGAACGGCGGTGGAATTCTGCAATCTCCGCCCGAACGGCGGCAGCGCCCCCATCTTCATTAGAATTTGGGGAAAACCACCAAATCCGGTGATCTGACTATCCTCATTCGATCAATCCTGTTGTTCTTGATCTATTCCTGATATCTAATGCTTTGATTAACATTTTGATTGAATATGATCAACCGGAGAATTGATTGAAGCGCTGGAATCCTTCCTTCACCCGCCTGAGTGGATGAACACTGCTGCAGCGTCGCGTGCCTTCCAGGAGCTATCACCTGAGAGCGAATCTGAGCCGGGCCTCTTGGGAGTTCCTTCCTTGGTGTCTTAGGAGTCTCCCGGTGAAATTTGGCATTCATTGGACGAAGGAAATGACTGGAACGAAGATCTGAAGCCGAAGCTGTCTGAACCATTTCCTGTCGTTCTGAACAGAGCTCCATCTTGCGTCGTCCAGCTCCAAAACTGCTCAACGTCTTGCCCAAGGAGGTCTTGTTTGGGCCCAATCTTTTGGGCGTCCAAACCTTGGTGTATCAGCTCCCTTCAATCCAAATTTCAGGATTTTTGGGTGTCTGGATCAACGGGAATGAATTTTTGAAGACGGACTATTCTGGAACTCGCCTGCGTTCTGTTCTGTTCCTGAACAGAGCCTGTTGACTGTGACAGTCCGGCGCCTTCAGCCTTCAACGACTTGACCTTAGAGGGCTCCGATTGCAGTGATTTTTGGAGCGTCCCTTCATAATCATCAGAGGCAGCTACCCACAAAATTTCAGCCCAATCCGAGCTGTGGTTGATTTTTAATGATTTTTGGAAGATCGGTAAAGCCTGAGAATCCAGAACCGTCACCAGAGAACCTGGGAGCTTAAGCTGTCCAGGACAGCGCACGTGCTTCGGCGTCAATCGAAGCTTGCCTCACCCCTTCATCGTCTAGCTCCAGGGGTTTAATCCTCAATCTGGTGACGCCTCTCCACCTTCGAAATTCTGCTCTTAATCATTGTCTTTTTCAGTGATTCGCTCGCCCTTGTTTGAAGTGCATTGTAGCCCAACGGTGGAAGGTGTTGCGGGCAGCAGGGCCTAATCCATTGCAGCTACACCGGTTAGGAGACATAGCTTACGCCGGGCTAAGCGGCGCTTGCATCCCCCTAAACTCAACAACGAACAGGGGTAAAACGTTCTCACGGTGAAGTCTCCTAACGATGCTTGGAAATACTCCGTTTCCTTGCTAATTTCGACAGTAACCTTCTCTATTCATTTTCTGGAGTGTATTGCTGAGAAGGAGGAGCAGTCCAGCAACCGTGTGCTGAGCTGATCCCGGGAGAAGAAGGGTGTACGCTGTCACCTTGTCAGCGCTAGTCTCCCCCTACTTCATCACAGCACTAGGGGTTCCAACATTTCCAGCTAAGTGCAATCCCTTCTCCCGTTTTAAGTTGCTGAATTACAAAACAGTAACTATGCTGTCTACGTCTTGAGCAAGGAGGAGAGACCAACTTGAACGGGTGCCTCGCTTGCGAAGACCGACGTGCTGATTACCAAGGGGCTTTGGCCTTTGCCCTTGGTCGCTTGCTGAACTTGCTTCAGCCAGGTAGGCACCCGAATCACCCTATAGTTCCGAGGGCGGGTGCACTCATTTTCAGCCTTGCCTCCGGGCGTGTAGTGCTGGGGTTACCTCCAAAGCTCGATAGCTAAGGACACGAACCCGGACTACGGACCTTCCTAGGGTGCATGGTGATGGTTTGCACGTCCTAGGGATTGTATGAATGGTTTGATACGAATGATGAATGCTGGATTGAGTGAGGAATGGGCTATTGTTGTACGCTACGCTTGTACGGCCTCGAACCCAACTTGTTGTAGTAGGTTCAGACCTAGTTTAGCAAAGGGTAAACCATTCCTTGTATCCTTACCCAAGGGCATTTGAGCTGGGATTGTGTCCAGCCGGGGTTGAAATTTTGTAAGGCCAATCTTGGGCCAGCTACATTACCACTAAGAGGTCTTGGGAGGTTACGTTCGTCGGCAGCTTTGAGGCGCTACAAGGGCGGATGTAACAGTTTGGTATCAGAGCGGCTTAGTGCGTTTTCTTGTTCAGATTTGGTCAGCTAAGGCTGCAAAGAGTTACGGTTTTGAGCAGCTTAGTCTTCTGAAATTCGATCTTGAAAGTGAGTTTCTATCGCAGCCATGGGGCGCAAGGAGAAGCAGCCGGTTAGAGAAGTTGAGGAAACCGAAATAGTTGAGGAAGGAACCACCGCAGCTCATGTAGAACCTCATCTCGCACTTCCTTCAGCTGATTTAAGCACTTTAATAACGTCTATACAGCAGCTTACAGCCCAGCAGGCGGCATTCATGAAAGAAACTCAAATCATACATGAGCAATTAGCCCATAACCAAGAAGAAATGAGAGCCCAAAGTGAGAGGTTGGATCGCATTGAAAGGAGATCCCAAGGGGCCTCGGTACATGGCCCGGGCCCTATTCCCCAACCTGCCCGTCCGAACTCACCCAGCACTTCTCAAGAGAGACCTAAAGAAACCAACCCCCTAAGTGTCCCGGATTTACTAAAAGGGCTTCAACAACTCATCTCACAAGCCACGGGAGCACCTAGTGGAGGAACCACTCTTGTAGGAGAGGGTCGGCCTTCACCACGAGGGGAGGAAAACAGAAATACATTCCATCCTCCTCCTAGGCCAGCTGGAGAAGAGGGTCATGAGCAAAGACAAGGGGTAGTTAGGCCACTAAGACCCCAGCCCGAGAGGAGAGGACGCCATGATCCACATACCGAGTCGGATGAACTAGAAGAAGACGAGGAAGGCTTCTACGATGATGGAGGCTATCCTTACGTGCGAGGGCAGCTCCCACGTAGAGGAATGAGGCGAAGGGGCAGACAAGAGAGACCACGTGATGAGGCACCCTTGCCTCTTCCACGCATGGAATGCCCGACGTTCAATGGGACCAAAGTTCGTGATTGGGTATGCAAAGTTGAGAAGTATTTCCAATGCCAACGAGTTGCCCATGAACACAAAATTGACCGAGCTATGATGTATTTCGAGGACAATGCCCTTCATTGGTACCAATATACCATGAGGAAGACACCAAACCAAGGATGGGACCAGTTTAGAGCCGGTTTGATAGAGAGGTTTGAGAGGGCCAGCCAACGCGACTTCAATGTTCAGTTAAACAGCCTTAAACAAACGGGGACGGTGCTTGAATACCAAGATCAGTTTGAGAGGTTGTCATGTCTCGTTGAGGACTGGAATGAAGATGCCCTCGTGGGGGCCTTTATTGCTGGATTACAACCAGAAATCCGTCTAGCCGTTCAAACGCAAGAGTCAAGAGACCTTCGAATTTGTATGAAAGTGGCTAGGGATAAGGAAGAGAAAATGGAGCTTAAACGTGCCATAAGGAAAGAAACAAAGGGATTTGATTCACACCGAGCCAAACCACCCATTATAAACAAAGGGTTTGCTCCACCTCGTGCCAGACCACCGGAGCCTATGATTCAAAACTCCCATAGAGAGGAGGGGCAACCTCCCAAGTTCTTTAACCGACGTACCAAATTCATAACCCGAGAGGAACGGGACGAGCGATTCAGGAAAGGGTTGTGCTATGACTGTGAGGAAAAGTGGCATAAGGGACACAAATGCAAAGAAATGATGCTCTTTGTGGTGATAGAAGAGGACGAAGAGAAAGAGCAACCTGAACTGGATAAGGGTAAACAGGTTGAGGGATCAAGCTACCACGATCAAATGGATCCCAACATATCATGTCACTACTTGATTACCGATTTACCATATTCCATGCGAGTAACGGGATACATTAAGGACCATCCGTTGACCATTCTTGTGGATACGGGTTCAAGTATTAACTTTCTAAGTGAAAAGGCAGCCCATGCATTGAGAAATATTGAGAGAACACTTGAACCGTTTGCTGTAATTGTGGGAGACGGAAGGTGTCTCACTTGCAACTCGATGGGCAAGGATGTAGAGGTCACGATCCAAAACGTGCCTTTCATAGTGGACCTTCATATTTTACCAATCCGTGGAGTAGATATGGTACTTGGAATGTCTTGGCTGAGCTCACTAGGGACCGTATCATGGGATTTCAAAACCATGATAATGAAGTTTGCTAAGGAGGGTGGCCAAGGCCAAATTATCTTAACATCAGTTCGCACGGGGACAAAACCAGAAGGAACCTTGAAGGCATTAACAGCTCAGCCGTCACCTCTATATGTGGAAGAAGAAGTGGATGATCCAAACCAAGAGGGGACAAACTTGAAGTCCAGTCGTGTGATTGCCACCCAAATACCCTCACTTTTCATGTTAGATGTTCATGTTGAGCATGCAGCTTGGGAGATTATGTCTGTCAATAAGGGCCAAAACATATCACTTGTTGAAGAGTTAGAAGACAACACCGGGAGCCGACTATGGCAAGCTCATGACCGAGGACGAGAACACGGTAGACTCCCAGTAGATGACTGTATAGACAGTCGAGGGCCTAACTGCCAACAAGAAGCCGTGATGAGCATCACAAGCCAGAGTAGGTGGACACCGTCTACCTTGGAGAGGTGCCAAGGTCGAGCTTGGGGACAAGCTCGTTCTAAGGGGGGTGGATCTGTTACAGGTCCGCCTAGGAGTTGGCCGAGGACTGCCAACGATGCCGCCGATGGCCGACCGGGTGATGAGACCAGCCAGCTACAAGGCCGGGCGAGCGTCGGCCAAGGGCGCCGAAGGTGGCCGGGCTCGGCCGAAGGTGGCGCGGGCACGGCCGAGGGTGGCGCGGGCCAGCGCACCGTCGAGGGGTTGCCGAGAGATGAGGGCGCCGAGCGCCCACGCTGAGCGGGGAAAGCACCCGCAGCCACTGACCCTGCTTCCTTTTGTTGTGAGGCTAACGTGTTTTGCAGGGTGCGGGACCGGGACACAAAGGAGGTTACCCGTGGAGAGGCCACGGCCGCGGTTGCCGATGACGACGCCAAGAGGCCGAATGCGCCAGCCATTGTAGAGGAGATCACGAGCGAGGGTGCTACGCAGCCAAGGGAGGTTGACGAGATGACAGCCCCACACTCAGCCCATGCACTTAAACCGAGTGAGGCTAGCCCGTCGATTGGAGGACTTCATGCTAGAGCGCTTGGACAAGGTGAGGCCACTCTGCCCACCCAAGCCAAGCCAGACGTACTCGAGCGGAGTGGGCTGGACTTAGCACGCGGGGCTCAGCTTGCTGGACACACCATGGAGACAGGGTGTTCTGGACAGAGACTGACGAATTCCAGACTGTCAAACGGAGGACGCACGGACTGGACAGGAACAGGGGTCGTTCAGGCGTTCAGGACAGAGACAGAGCTGACAGACAGGACGGACAGCCACAGGACAGGCACAGAGGATGTCCTGGCGTCCGGAACAGAGACAGTCCAGGAAACTGAGACGGGCAGATACGAAGGCCGTCTAGACCGAGTCTAGACGAAGTGGGTTAGGACCCAGGCGAGGCATCGAGGCAGCACCCAGGAGCGGAAGGGAGACCCGAGTTGGAGTCTTGTTGGTAGGCCGTCTCGGCCGTACCGATTCACTTTGTACATGTTTTATTTCAGCTTTTGCTCTTGTACCGGGACGGTTCAGGGGCGTCCCGAGTCACTTAGCCTTTATAAGCTAAGTGATGGAACTTTTACCCTAAGTTTTTGCATAATGAAATAGAGTTCTTCTCTCTCGCACGAGAGTTTGTTCCATGGAGGCTGAGAAGCTTTCCCCCATGAATGCCTGCAACTCCCTTCCTCTCTGAGAAGCCATTGGCCGGAGAAGACGCCGGAGTGCGGTCGGAAAGTCGAGCAACCAGAGGGCTGGCGCCGGAGGCCAGCACCGGACGCTCGGCTGCGAGTTCTTCCTCTCCCATTTGCTGAAAACGGAGGTTCTGTGAAGCCCCTGGCCGGAACCGTGGAGAAGACGATCGGAGTGCTGGTAGCTCGACCACGGAGCTGCTGTGAGGCTGCGTTCGTCAAGGGAGAGCAGCGGATGTGGCTGCGCTGGTTTCAGCAACGCCTTCCCTGGTGAAAACGACATCCGGCGGTCTTCAAGAGGTAAGCCTTGATCTCCCACGGCTTCCTCTCGTTGTCCGTTCGTTCCAGAAGGTGGCTCTAACGCTGCTGACGCCGGAGGTGCTTCTAACTCGTTTGGAATCCACCGAAGGTAGCTCGGGCGATTGCTGCTGGCCTGAAGAGTCATCCGTTCGATTTCAACGACTGTGAGCAGCGCATTCGGTTGGGTCCATTCCGTCCGTCTAACACTGCCAGCAGGAGGTTAAATCGAATAGGGACTAAGTGATTTCTGTAGCATGTGTTTACTCTTGCTTCTGTAATGTTATTGCTGCGAGAAATCGAGGAGAAACGCAAAGGAATCGAAAGGAAAATGAAAAACGGAATAGCCTTCAACCGGTTTCTGTAAAACAGTCCCTGAACCCTGATAAAACGCGAATCTGAAGAAATACAGAGAGGGTTTTGACGATCCGACGCTTCCGTGACTTTCCCCTCATCAATATGAAACCAACAAACCCGGAATGAGCCAAATCCGACAAGAAATGAGGGAGATATCGCAGTTTGAATAGCCTGGACTGTTTCCCCCAATTTTGCCGCCGACCAGTCCCTGGAAACCTGCAAATCTGAAGAAAATGGTGTACAATCTCGACGATCGGCCACTGTGGTTGCCTTCCTAACATCCTTACGCACATTTCAAGCTAAGGAGGCCCCAAATCCAACGTCGGATGACTGAGATATGATCGACGGCCTGAATCTGAAAAAGAACGGCGGTGGAATTCTGCAATCTCCGCCCGAACGGCGGCAGCGCCCCCATCTTCATTAGAATTTGGGGAAAACCACCAAATCCGGTGATCTGACTATCCTCATTCGATCAATCCTGTTGTTCTTGATCTATTCCTGATATCTAATGCTTGATTAACATTTTGATTGAATATGATCAACCGGAGAATTGATTGAAGCGCTGGAATCCTTCCTTCACCCGCCTGAGTGGATGAACACTGCTGCAGCGTCGCGTGCCTTCCAGGAGCTATCACCTGAGAGCGAATCTGAGCCGGGCCTCTTGGGAGTTCCTTCCTTGGTGTCTTAGGAGTCTCCCGGTGAAATTTGGCATTCATTGGACGAAGGAAATGACTGGAACGAAGATCTGAAGCCGAAGCTGTCTGAACCATTTCCTGTCGTTCTGAACAGAGCTCCATCTTGCGTCGTCCAGCTCCAAAACTGCTCAACGTCTTGCCCAAGGAGGTCTTGTTTGGGCCCAATCTTTTGGGCGTCCAAACCTTGGTGTATCAGCTCCCTTCAATCCAAATTTCAGGATTTTTGGGTGTCTGGATCAACGGGAATGAATTTTTGAAGACGGACTATTCTGGAACTCGCCTGCGTTCTGTTCTGTTCCTGAACAGAGCCTGTTGACTGTGACAGTCCGGCGCCTTCAGCCTTCAACGACTTGACCTTAGAGGGCTCCGATTGCAGTGATTTTTGGAGCATCCCTTCATAATCATCAGAGGCAGCTACCCACAAATTTCAGCCCAATCCGAGCTGTGGTTGATTTTTAATGATTTTTGGAAGATCGGTAAAGCCTGAGAATCCAGAACCGTCACCAGAGAACCTGGGAGCTTAAGCTGTCCAGGACAGCGCACGTGCTTCGGCGTCAATCGAAGCTTGCCTCACCCCTTCATCGTCTAGCTCCAGGGGTTTAATCCTCAATCTGG
>NC_045140.1:14294795-14304795 GCF_008831285.2 Nymphaea colorata
GGCGAGAATTCGAGCTCTATTCCTAATAGCTAGCATTCTTCTAGCTCTCTCTGTCGTGTCCGTCCGTCTTGCCACGTGGCAAGCATCGGTGCATTCCCTGGGTAAGACCAGCCCAGTCAACCGAACCCACTAGGCAACCTCCTGCACCGAACCCGCACCTAGGCTAAACCTCTACCGAGCCAACCTAGGTCGGCATTGACCCTTAGCCTTAGTCAACTAGGTCAGCTAGTCCACCAAGCCCACTTCGTTGGTAGCCTCCCTTAGCGACTCGAGCCTACCTCGAGCGACCCTTGACCTACTTGACCCGGACCCATTGACTCGGTCCATTTAGTCAACCACCTAGTTAGTGAACCTTCCGCACTTGGTCAACTTTGACCAGCACCGTAAGCTTAGGCTCGACCTTAACCTCCCTTACTGAACCAACCTATTAGCTAGGTCAACCCGTGACTGAACCTAAACCCTATTTGACTGAGCCTACCCTGACCCGAACCTGCTTGACCAGACCTACCACCTAGTAGAGCCTAGCCGAACCCAGCCAACCCAACCTTAGCTAGGATTAGGTTCAGCCGGCTCGCCGGCCCTTACAACGGCCCCTGCCTCTTCGTCGGCATCCACCGACGCCCGTGGCCGAGCCACATTCCGGAGATAGGCAGGCAGGCGCTGTCGCTGTGACAGCAGCCCCCCTCGGCAGTCCAGGCGGCCCTTCCGGCCCTGTTCCGTCGTCTTCAGCGTAGCAGCAACACATCGGCTGCAGACGCCAGGCAACTTCGTTCTGACGGGCGGCCCTCGACCAGACAGCAGACGAGCGCTCCCGGTATCATCGACGGCACGTCCGTAGCAGTTCGAGGCAGCGTCCTCGCTCTCGGCGCGTGTTCTGCCTCCCGGCCCAGCGAGTGTCAGCAGCGTTCTTGGCTCGACGTTAGCGCTGCCACCGCAGAATTCATCGCGGCAACAGCGCAGCGGCCGCAGCAAACGAGCAGCGACCAGACCTCGGCAGTCGACCCGTCCACCAGCGTGCGGCCTACCGTCAGCGTCTTCAGGCAGCGGTCAGCCCGAGCAGCAGGCTACGTGGAGGCACACCTCAGCCGGTCTTCCTGTTCTGTGAGCTGCAGTGCTCGGGGGCAGGTCATCACCCCGAGACCTATCCGGCTACGCCAAGGGCGGTCCTTGGCCGGTATCGTCTCCTATCCCCCTTGTAGCTCCGGGTGGGAATTGCTTTCAGTCTTAGGTAGCATATTAGTTCATTTTCAGCATTTCTGTTTAGCCTTGGCTTCGGCCTAGCTCCCCCGTGAGGTACCTCGAGGGCACTGTGCCCGAGACACGACCACCAGGAGCCAGACCACCTATTTACTTCTGTTGGGTGTGGTTTGCACGTTAGTGTGGTTTGCGTGGTTTGTGAGTGAGATTGAGTGTTATCTTGTATCGCTTACGAATTGTAAAGGCCTCACGACCCTGTTAGAGTTTTTGTAGTAGGCAGCCTTAGTTAGGAAATTTTGGGACTTGGGTAACCTACACGTGTACTCACCTACCTATTGGGTTTTGCGCCAGGGTCCTGTCTGGCCGGGTAGATCATTTGTGTAATTTCCTAGGTTTTTCGGTTTTTAGAATAGGCCTCAAGAAGGTCCTGGGAAGTGTAGGATCGCACTGGTCGGGTTATTCTGGCCTAGACGGTGAGATCCTAACAATTGGTATCAGAGCGAATCTTGAGGAACACCGTCGGTTTGAGCACTTGGACCTACGAAGAAGCTTCATCAACGGCAGTGCAGACGGTCTTCTTTTCGGATTTCCAGAGTGTCAGTGGACTTCTTTTGGTTTTCTAGTCAGTCTATTTTCAGTTATCTAGAGCAGATTTTGGTTTTTTTTTGGAGTCCCCACGACTTCCGTCTTCGTACGTGTTTAAGGCTTTGCTTGCTCACTTTTAGCAAGTAGAGGGCTGTACATTCCGTACACCCGAGGGCAGCCGAGCTCCCGGTTCGTCACCGAGGCACCAGGAGGGTGCGGTGATTTAGGCTTGTAAAAGCCCGGCCGTGGGCGAAGTGGGAGTGCCGAGGCGCTTAGGAGAAGCGCGGCACTAGACGGGCCAACCCGTCTCCCTTGCCTCTAAACGCGCTACCGGCAGCTAGGGCAGCGGCAGCGTAGGGCATTAGGGCAGGGTCAGTCGGCAGATCAGGTCTTCGGTCAGGGATCAGCCAACAGTTTTAGGAGTCGGACAGCGACTTCTCGCTTGAGAGTGGCAGCGTCAGTTTTTTGGGATTTTAGCTAGGATTCCTTTCTTCGGTAGTCTTTGACATAAAATTGCCCAAAACAATTATGGGCAAATCAAAGAAGCAGTTCAATCCCGACGAGCCTGTCCTTGAGGAGCCCCTCAACGATCAACCTGAGGAAGCTCCAAGCACACAAGCGGGACCAGTTCCCAACTATGCAATGGGCAGAATTTTGAACATTGAAAAAGAGCTGTTGCAAATGAGAAATGATATGAACAAATCCGATCAAGTCCGCAAACGAGAATTGGAAAGACAAAACCGAGAGCGGCAAAATGAGATGGATGAAATTCGCGGTCTTTTGAAGCAGTTAGCGGCCAACCAGAACCCAGGAGGGGAAAGGACCACTCAGGGTCCGAACAAAGGCAAAGGTGTGTTAGGTGCCCCTACCTACCCCACCGATACTGAGATAGACCCGAACAATCTCTCGCACATCGGAACAAGTACGGAAGGGGGCAGACTTTTACATATGGGTCCCCCGCAAGAGCGACAGCCCATTGAGCCCACTAGCGAATATTATAGAACGCCAAGAGTGCAAAGGTTCGCTAGCAGCAGAATGAATCGCACCTATTACGATTCAGAAGGGGAACAGGACGAATCTCCTCTACGTCCTAGAAGAGCGCAACGTCAGCTTCAAGAAGAGAGGCGAACTCCCACCGTTCGTTATGAGTTTCCCAAATTCAATGGGGAGCACTTACGGGAGTGGCTATTCATGGCCGAGAGGTACTTCTTGTGCCATCGTGTACCCCAAGACGAGTGGATTGAAATTGCCACTGCGAACATGACAGGAGAGGCCACAACCCATTATTTGTGGTTCGATCACAAAACGGCAGATCCAACTTGGGAGAAGTACAAGGCGAGTCTCCAATTACAGTTCGGAGATTCAACATTCATCGATTATGATGAGGACCTCAAGAATCTGGTCCAATCCTCAACCGTTGCAGCCTACCAACGTCAATTTGAGAGGTTGGCTAGCATGGTCCAGTGGCCAGAGAAGGCCCTCATCGGAGCGTTCAAAGGCGGCCTCAAAAGCGAAGTGAAGAGAGAATTGAAAATTCACCGCTTCAACAGGCTAGAAGAATGTTTTGCCATGGCCCGTCTCTATGAGGAGCAAATAGAGGAGAAGAGAGCCGAGAAAAAGGCTCATAAGATGGACAAGCAGAGGAGGAGACCTTCCTACTCCTCTGGTTCTCGATTTAGAGGGAAGGAACAAACTCCCTTCCGAAGAGGGAGCGATTATCGGCCACCCCAAGGCCCAAACCCAGGGCAAGGCCGAAAACCACCAACGCGTTACCTCACGCCAAAGCAGATTGAAGAATTCAGACGTAAAGGTCTATGCTACAGATGTGAGGGAAAGTGGGACAAGAACCATCAGTGCCCAACGTATTACAGGGTACAGGTGGTAAGCGATGACGAGTCTAGTTCGTGTAGCGATTCGTCTACTACGCCGTATGAGACCAGCTCGTCCTCATCAGATGAGGAAATAGTTATCAAGAGGCGAGCTAAACAAGCCGAGAAAAAGAAAGAAGTCCGAGTGGAAGAGACTCCCGCCAAAGAAGAAAAGCCAACCGAGGCAGAGTCTCTGCATTCAATGCAAGATCCCAACAAACCCAACTCATTCAGGGTATCTGGGAGGATAAACGGACATAAGGTCTTAATTCTGCTTGATAATGGAGCAACCAAGAACTTCCTAACTGAGGAAGCAGCACGAAGATGCAACATCTCCTTAGAATCAAGCCACCCCCAAACGATAATCGTGGGAGGGGGTATGAGGTTAAAGTGCCATAACGAAGGGAAAGGCATAGAAGTAGTGATCAAGAGAAAACCATTCAAGATCGACTTCTTAGTCATTCCTTTGGATGGAGTAGACCTTATTCTCGGGATGCCATGGTTTTTCGCGCTTGGCATCATATCATGGGATGTGAAGAACTTCAGCATGACCTTCACTCCTGACGGCGACGAAGAGCCCATGACGCTACAGGGCTTGACCAGCACAACTCGTCCCAAGGCTGCACTTCGGGCAATTGAAACCGAGCAGCCCGCGTGTTGGGTGATGGCACTCGCTACTGATGTGCCAGAAAAAGAAGAGCAGAAAGAGATAGTGCCAGAACGAATTCAGCTGGTGCTGAATCAATATGAGGACGTCTTTGAGGAGCCAAAAGGGCTTCCACCGCAGAGATCCTACGACCATAGGATCATAATGACTCAAGGGGCAGAACCGGTTAATGTGCGCCCCTATAGGTATGGATATAACCAGAAGGCTGAAATCGAACGTCTGGTTAAGGAAATGTTGGAAAGCGGCATTGTGCAACCAAGTAGCAGCCCTTTCTCTTCACCGGTCCTACTTGTGAAGAAGAAAGACAATACCTGGCGCTTCTGTGTAGATTACCGCGCCCTGAATGAAGCCACCGTGAAGGATAGACATCCCATACCGGTAATTGATGAGTTATTGGATGAACTAGCCGGAGCAACTATTTTCTCCAAGATCGACTTACGAGCCGGCTATCATCAAATTCGTATGTACGAGGATGACGTCCCCAAGACCGCTTTCAGGACGCATGACGGGCACTACGAGTTCCTCGTCATGCCATTTGGTCTAACTAACGCACCAGCAACGTTTCAGAGGTGCATGAACGACGTCTTCAGACAATACCTCCGCGATTTCATCTTAGTTTTCTTTGATGACATCTTGATTTACAGTCAGTCTGAAGAATCACATCAGAAGCATCTCGCTATTGCCCTTCAGGTACTCAGAGATAACCAATTATACGCCAAGATGTCCAAATGCAGCTTTGGACAACCTTCTATTGGTTATCTGGGGCACATAGTGTGCCAACAAGGGGTTCGGGCAGACCCCGAAAAATTAGAAGCCATGCAGAAATGGCCACTGCCTAAGGACTTGAAAGGACTCCGCGGATTCCTCGGTTTGACTGGGTACTATAGGCGTTTTATACAAGGTTATGGTTTGATCGCACAGCCTTTGACCCAGATGCTCAAGAAAGGAGCCTTTCAATGGTCGGATAAGGCTAGGGCAGCCTTTGAAAAGTTAAAACTTGCCCTTATGTCTGCACCCGTTCTTACACTTCCGGATTTCAACCAGCAGTTCACAATAGAGACAGATGCATGTGAGGTTGGAATAGGGGCCGTTCTCAGCCAAGAAGGCCACCCTATCGCTTATATGTCTAAGGCGCTCACAAGTAGAGCGAAGCCTCTCTCTACTTATGAGAAAGAACTACTAGCGATAGTGTTGGCAGTGGAAAAGTGGCGGCCCTACCTTATAGGGCGTAGATTCACAGTTAAGACGGACCAAAATTCTCTAAAGTACATGTTAAAGCAGAGAGTATCCACGCCTACCCAACAACGTTGGTTAGCAAAGCTGCTGGGATACGATTTTGAAATAGAGTACAAAAAGGGTCCGGAAAATACAGCGGCCGATTCTCTCTCTCGATTGACTGAGCAGTTCATGACTCTTTCGGTAGTGGAAACTGATGTTTGGGATAGGTTAGCCCAGGAACAACAAGCAGACCAGTCCCTAAGGCTAGTCCGTGCATCAACAGAACAACATCCAGGATCCATTCCCTTCTATACAGTCAGAGGGAATCTATTATATAGGAAGAACCGAGCAGTGGTTCCTCCAGAGTCTGGGCTTAAGCAGGAACTCCTGCGTCATTTCCATGACACCCCTGCCGCGGGTCATGAGGGGGTTTCTAAAACCCTAAGCAGAATTAAAGCCCAATTTTGGTGGCGTGGCATGAAGGCAGAGTACAAAGGTACATCCGGAGTTGCCTGGTATGCCAGAGGGAAAAATACGAGGCCATTAGACCTCCAGGCATTTAGTTCCCCTCCCCATACCAGCCAAACCATGGACCGATGTGACCATGGATTTTATTGACGCCATGCCCCGCTCGAAGGCAAGGAAGCTGTGCTAGTGGTAGTGGACCGTCTGACCAAGTACAGCCACTTCGCTCCCTTGCCTAGGTCGTATCAAGGCCAATGGTGGCCAGCGTGTACCAGGAGTACGTTGGAAAGCTCCACGGAATGCCACAATCAGTCGTATGTGACAGAGATTCAATTTCCTTAGCGCATTCTGGCAGGAGTACATGAAGCTTATGGGTACAACGCTCAAGTTTAGTACAGCCCATCACCCACAGACAGACGGGCAGAGCGAAATCGTAAATCGATCTCTTGAGACCTATTTGAGGTGTTTTGCAGGAGAAAGGCCACAAACTTGGGTAAAATTCTTACCTTGGGCAGAGTGGTCTTACAACACCAGTTTACATTCGTCAACAGGAATGACGCCTTTTGAAGGTGTATATGGGACCCCTCCTCCAAGTATCCCTAGATATGAAGGAGGTACAGCAGCGACGACAATGTAGACTGCGAGCTACGCACCCGTGAGGAAGTCCTTGACTCCCTCAAGCAAAACATTGCCAAAGCCCAGAACAGGATGAGACAGGTCTACAACAAAGGGCGAAAAGATCGAGAATTCGAAGTGGGTGATTACGTGTGGTTGAAGAGGTTGCCCCTCAAACAACGATCGTTAATGGGCCAACCCTATTCTAAGCTATTACCAAGGTATTATGGACCGTTTCCGGTATTACAAAAAGTAGGAAAGGCAGCATATCGACTGGGACTTCCGCGGGAAGCAATGGTGCACCCAGTTTTCCATATCACCAGGCTCAAGCCTCATCATGGTGATATTCCTACAATGATCGAGCAGATACCGGAACAGGACAACTTGCCCACTCCCTATCGTATACTCAAACATAGATATGTCCAAAGACAAGGGAGAACACGGCATGAGGTATTAGTGGAATGGGAGGGACCTGACAGAGGAACCTCTTGGGAAGAGTTTGGGTCAGTGGCTCATCGCTTTCCCTCCTCTAGCGCTCGAGGACAAGCGCATTCTAGGGAGGGGGAATCTGTTACGGACCAACTTGTAGGTCCAGACCCAACTCGGCGTGATCAGGCCGAAACCAGTCGGTCAAGACGAAAGGCCTCGGATTTGTGGACACAGGCGCTAAGGCAGCACGAAGAAAGTCCAAGCGAGGCTAAGTCAGCACTCGAGCCAGTTGCAGCGGGCGGCGTGGGAGGAGCAACTAGGTCCGAAAGAGTGCTCAAACCAGGTGGAACTCAAGACGTTCTAGAACCTATTGCGAGGCTCACCGAGCTTGATCAGGTAACCGAGCGTGAGTCCAAATTCCCCGAACGCTTGAGCCTATCTAAAGCCGAGAGGCTTAGGTTCAGGTCCGAGTCAATCGGACTTGACCCGTGCTCGAATTCCGAAGTGTGGGCGGTAACCCACACGAGGTCCCCGCCCTAAGTCCACAAGACTTAGGGACTTTAGCTTTGATTTTCGAGTTGGGCGCTAGGCCCGGTTAGGTTGCGTCATCTATTTCATGTCAACGTCAGTTTTGAAGTAGAGACCTAGCAAGGCGGGTTGTGCCTTGCGCATTTTTGACATTAGACTAAGTAGCGAGCTAGGTTAACATGTAATTAGGGCTCGCATTATGTTTAGTATATATTCTGTAAACTCAATGTACAATGGATCGAAAAATTAATCAAAGATTGGCATTTGGTGTGGCACTCTCTCTCTCCTCGCACGAGGCTTCTCCCCTCTCGTCTCCCACCTTGTTCAACCCGAGAACCAGGCGTCTTCTCCCCCTCGCGTCCTCTACCTCCACGGCGCTTCCGAATCCAGAAATTCCTTGAAGAGCCGCCGTCCGAGACATAGGCATAAGGAAGAAGGCATCGGCGGATCTCCACCACCGGCGGCGATCCCTCCCTTGTCACGTAAGTACCCCCTTTCGAGCTTTTTCAAAGTTCTGAAATCGGTGCCTTTGCCCTGATCACGAGGGTACTGTGAGGCCGATTCCAGCATAGGGAAGATTGAAGGCGACGGATCTACCGCCGGCTTCAATTCGACACCGAAGAGGAGACGAATTTCGATCTCTCTCTCGCTGCCCGATTGCTGCATTCTGCCTTAGAACACAGGGCGTCTTCACTCGGTTCCTCCCTCGGCATACCCGAAGAGGGGAATCAAATTTGGGCGTTTTCTGTTCTAATCAGAAATTGCAGATCGCGTCGCGGGATTGGAATCAGACGTTTGATCCCTAGTAGGAGTTGGCCGGATTAGAAAGACAAATCGATAAGAAAATTACAATTTCTAGCGGCCTGTTCTCCCTTTTGATCTGTCGACCAGAGGCTCAAAAGTTAAGAAATCTCGCTCTCTGGTCGAGATCTGAAGAAGAGGAGTGATCCCCGTGAATCGCCCAGAAAAGAGCTTTCTAATATCAAAAAGGGGCGAATTCTGTCGGCTGGATCTCGAGATAGAATCTCGCCGGAAAATTGCTTGAATCCGGCCATCGCTGCTAATTCCGGTGGTCGCCATTGATTCCGGCGTTAGGGACCGAATTGCCCTCTTCCCTAGTGTTTTAATTAAAATTTGAAGGGGTATACGGTCAAACTTCGGATCAGTTCTGGCCGCCGGCGTGAATGGAGTTCCGCTCCGTAGCATCTGCCATTCCGGTAAGTCCCCTCCGTTCATCTAGCCTTCGTTTCGACATCTGTCATCATCCAGCCGCCATCTGTGCCCTTGTCCCAGCTGCTGCCATCTGTCCCGATCCAGGATCAGCTCGCAATCAGCTGCTCCACCAATAGGAAGCAATCCGCAGCCGCCGCCCCCTTCCAGCTCCTCGCCATCTCCACCGCGTCAACCCTAACTCGCAAGGATCCTCACGCGTTCATCTTGACACGTGTCGCAATCCAGCCAGCCTCCGCCACCTCACTCGCCACCTCACCTGCCAGCTCCCACCTGGTCCCGCATCTGCCACTTGTCCTCAGCCAGGCCCGCGAGATCCCCTTTCCTATTCCTTGGATCTTTCCTCCTTAGTTTAGGAAATCCTCCACCTCGCGCCACTTACCTATTCTTCCTCAGCCGTTTCCTCTTTCCCTCTTGATCTGATCCGCAGCAATCCTCCACCGTAGATCTGGTCCACGTGTCCCCATCTCAGCCTAGCCCATCCGAGCTACACGAGAGCGCCACCTGGCCCTTCGCCCCCAATCTCCTCTCCTTCCTTGTCGCATTTCTCCCTAACCCTTAGGCGAGAATTCGAGCTCATTCCTAATAGCTAGCTTCTCTAGCTCTCTCTGTCGTGTCCGTCCGTCTTGCCACGTGGCAAGCATCGGTGCATTCCCTGGGTAAGACCAGCCCAGTCAACCGAACCCACTAGGCAACCTCCTGCACCGAACCCGCACCTAGGCTAAACCTCTACCGAGCCAACCTAGTCGGCATTGACCCTTAGCCTTAGTCAACTAGGTCAGCTAGTCCACCAAGCCCACTTCGTTGGTAGCCTCCCTTAGCGACTCGAGCCTACCTCGAGGACCCTTGACCTACTTGACCCGGACCCATTGACTCGGTCCATTTAGTCAACCACCTAGTTAGTGAACCTTCCGCACTTGGTCAACTTTGACCAGCACCGTGAGCTTAGGCTCGACCTTAACCTCCCTTACTGAACCAACCTATTAGCTAGGTCAACCCGTGACTGAACCTAAACCCTATTTGACTGAGCCTACCCTGACCCGAACCTGCTTGACAGACCTACCACCTAGTAGAGCCAGCCGAACCCAGCCAACCCACCTTAGCTAGGATTAGGTTCAGCCGGCTCGCCGGCCCTTACAACGGCCCCTGCCTCTTCGTCGGCATCCACCGCGCCCGTGGCCGAGCCACATCCGGAGAT
>NC_045140.1:14309795-14324312 GCF_008831285.2 Nymphaea colorata
GGTTACGGACCGACTTGTAGGTCCAGACCCAACTCGGCGTGATCAGGCCGAAACCAGTCGGTCAAGACGAAAGGCCTCGGATTTGTGGACACAGGCGCTAAGGCAGCACGAAGAAAGTCCAAGCGAGGCTAAGTCAGCACTCGAGCCAGTTGCAGCGGGCGGCGTGGGAGGAGCAACTAGGTCCGAAAGAGTGCTCAAACCAGGTGGAACTCAAGACGTTCTAGAACCTATTGCGAGGCTCACCGAGCTTGATCAGGATAACCCGAGCGTGAGTCCAAATTCCCCGAACGCTTGAGCCTATCTAAAGCCGAGAGGCTTAGGTTCAGGTCCGAGTCAATCGGACTTGACCCGTGCTCGAAATTCCGAAGTGTGGGCGGTAACCCACACGAGGTCCCCGCCCTAAGTCCACAAGACTTAGGGACTTTAGCTTTTGATTTTCGAGTTGGGCGCTAGGCCCGGGTTAGGTTGCGTCATCTATTTCATGTCAACGTTCAGTTTTGAAGTAGAGACCCAGCAAGGCGGGTTGTGCCTTGCGCATTTTTGACATTAGACTAAGAAGCGAGCTAGGATAACATGTAATTAGGGCTCGCATTATGTTTAGTATATATTCTGTAAACTCAATGTACAATGGATCAAAAAATTAATCAAAGATTGGCATTTGGTGTGGCACTCTCTCTCTCCTCGCACGAGGCTTCTCCCCTCTCGTCTCCCACCTTGTTCAACCCGAGAACCAGGCGTCTTCTCCCCCCTCGCGTCCTCTACCTCCACGGCGCTTCCGAATCCAGAAATTCCTTGAAGAGCCGCCGTCTGAGACATAGGCATAAGGAAGAAGGCATCGGCGGATCTCCACCACCGGCGGCGATCCCTCCCTTGTCACGTAAGTACCCCCTTTCGAGCTTTTTCAAAGTTCTGAAATCGGTGCCTTTGCCCTGATCACGAGGGTACTGTGAGGCCGATTCCAGCATAGGGAAGATTGAAGGCGACGGACTACCGCCGGCTTCAATTCGACACCGAAGAGGAGACGAATCTCGATCTCTCTCTCGCTGCCCGATTGCTGCATTCTGCCTTAGAACACAGGGCGTCTTCACTCGGTTCCTCCCTCGGCATACCCGAAGAGGGGAATCAATATTTGGGCGTTTTCTGTTCTAATCAGAAATTGCAGATCGCGTCGCGGGATTGGAATCAGACGTTTGATCCCTAGTAGGGAGTTGGCCGGATTAGAAAGACAAAACGATAAGAAAATTACAATTTCTAGCGGCCTGTCCTCCCCTTTTGATCTGTCAGACCAGAGGCTCAAAAGTTACGAAATCTCGCTCTCTGGTCGAGATCTGAAGAAGAGGAGTGATCCCCGTGAATCGCCCAGAAAAGAGCTTTCTAATTATCAAAAAGGGGCGAATTCTGTCGGCTGGATCTCGAGATAGAATCTCGCCGGAAAATTGCTTGAATCCGGCCATCGCTGATAATTCCGGTGGTCGCCATTGATTCCGGTGTTAAGGACCGAATTGCCCTCCTTCCCTAGTGTTTTAATTAAAAATCTGTAAGGGGTATATCGGTCACGGGACTCTCGGATCAAGTTCTGGCCGCCGGCGTGAAGTGGAAGATTCCGACGAGGCCTAGCATCCGATTCCGGTAAGTCCTTCTCCGTTCCATCCTAGCCCTTCGTTTCAACACCTGTCAGCCCTCCAGCCGTTCATCTGAGCCCTTGTCCCAGCTGCTGCCATCTGTCCCGATCCAGGATCAGCTCGCCATCAGCTGCTCCACCAAATCAGGAAGCAATCCCGCAGCCGCAGCCCCCCTCCAGCTCCTCGCCATCTCCACCGCGTCAACCCTAAATCGCAAGGATTCTCACGCGTTCATCTTGACACGTGTTGCAATCCAAGCCAGCCTTCCGCCACCTCACTCGCCACCTCACCTGCCAGCTCCCCCCTCGGTCCCGCCTTCTGCCACTTGTCCTCAAGCCAGGCCCCGCGAGATCCCCTTTCCCTATTCCCTCGGATCTTGCCTCCTTAGACTTAGGAAATTCCTCCACCTCGCGCAACCTTACCTATTCTTCCTCAGCCGTTTCCTTCTTTTCCTCTTGATCTGACCCGCAGCAATCCTCCACCGTAGATCTGGTCCACGTGTCCCCATCTCAGCCCTAGCCCCATCCGAGTTAGCACGAGAGTGCCACCTGGCCCTTCGCCCCCAATCTCCTCTCCTTCCTTGTCGCATTTCTCCCTAACCCTTAGGCGAGAATTCGAGCTCTATTCCTAATAGCTAGCATTCTTCTAGCTCTCTCTGTCGTGTCCGTCCGTCTTGCCACGTGGCAAGCATCGGTGCATTCCCTGGGTAAGACCAGCCCAGTCAACCGAACCCACTAGGCAACCTCCTGCACCGAACCCGCACCTAGGCTAAACCTCTACCGAGCCAACCTAGGTCGGCATTGACCCTTAGCCTTAGTCAACTAGGTCAGCTAGTCCACCAAGCCCACTTCGTTGGTAGCCTCCCTTAGCGACTCGAGCCTACCTCGAGCGACCCTTGACCTACTTGACCCGGACCCATTGACTCGGTCCATTTAGTCAACCACCTAGTTAGTGAACCTTCCGCACTTGGTCAACTTTGACCAGCACCGTAAGCTTAGGCTCGACCTTAACCTCCCTTACTGAACCAACCTATTAGCTAGGTCAACCCGTGACTGAACCTAAACCCTATTTGACTGAGCCTACCCTGACCCGAACCTGCTTGACCAGACCTACCACCTAGTAGAGCCTAGCCGAACCCAGCCAACCCAACCTTAGCTAGGATTAGGTTCAGCCGGCTCGCCGGCCCTTACAACGGCCCCTGCCTCTTCGTCGGCATCCACCGACGCCCGTGGCCGAGCCACATTCCGGAGATAGGCAGGCAGGCGCTGTCGCTGTGACAGCAGCCCCCCTCGGCAGTCCAGGCGGCCCTTCCGGCCCTGTTCCGTCGTCTTCAGCGTAGCAGCAACACATCGGCTGCAGACGCCAGGCAACTTCGTTCTGACGGGCGGCCCTCGACCAGACAGCAGACGAGCGCTCCCGGTATCATCGACGGCACGTCCGTAGCAGTTCGAGGCAGCGTCCTCGCTCTCGGCGCGTGTTCTGCCTCCCGGCCCAGCGAGTGTCAGCAGCGTTCTTGGCTCGACGTTAGCGCTGCCACCGCAGAATTCATCGCGGCAACAGCGCAGCGGCCGCAGCAAACGAGCAGCGACCAGACCTCGGCAGTCGACCCGTCCACCAGCGTGCGGCCTACCGTCAGCGTCTTCAGGCAGCGGTCAGCCCGAGCAGCAGGCTACGTGGAGGCACACCTCAGCCGGTCTTCCTGTTCTGTGAGCTGCAGTGCTCGGGGGCAGGTCATCACCCCGAGACCTATCCGGCTACGCCAAGGGCGGTCCTTGGCCGGTATCGTCTCCTATCCCCCTTGTAGCTCCGGGTGGGAATTGCTTTCAGTCTTAGGTAGCATATTAGTTCATTTTCAGCATTTCTGTTTAGCCTTGGCTCGGCCTAGCTCCCCCGTGAGGTACCTCGAGGGCACTGTGCCCGAGACACGACCACCAGGAGCCAGACCACCTATTTACTTCTGTTGGGTGTGGTTTGCACGTTAGTGTGGTTTGCGTGGTTTGTGAGTGAGATTGAGTGTTATCTTGTATCGCTTACGAATTGTAAAGGCCTCACGACCCTGTTAGAGTTTTTGTAGTAGGCAGCCTTAGTTAGGAAATTTTGGGACTTGGGTAACCTACACGTGTACTCACCTACCTATTGGGTTTTGCGCCAGGGTCCTGTCTGGCCGGGTAGATCATTTGTGTAATTTCCTAGGTTTTTCGGTTTTTAGAATAGGCCTCAAGAAGGTCCTGGGAAGTGTAGGATCGCACTGGTCGGGTTATTCTGGCCTAGACGGTGAGATCCTAACAATTGGTATCAGAGCGAATCTTGAGGAACACCGTCGGTTTGAGCACTTGGACCTACGAAGAAGCTTCATCAACGGCAGTGCAGACGGTCTTCTTTTCGGATTTCCAGAGTGTCAGTGGACTTCTTTTGGTTTTCTAGTCAGTCTATTTTCAGTTATCTAGAGCAGATTTTGGTTTTTTTTTTGGAGTCCCCACGACTTCCGTCTTCGTACGTGTTTAAGGCTTTGCTTGCTCACTTTTAGCAAGTAGAGGGCTGTACATTCCGTACACCCGAGGGCAGCCGAGCTCCCGGTTCGTCACCGAGGCACCAGGAGGGTGCGGTGATTTAGGCTTGTAAAAGCCCGGCCGTGGGCGAAGTGGGAGTGCCGAGGCGCTTAGGAGAAGCGCGGCACTAGACGGGCCAACCCGTCTCCCTTGCCTCTAAACGCGCTACCGGCAGCTAGGGCAGCGGCAGCGTAGGGCATTAGGGCAGGGTCAGTCGGCAGATCAGGTCTTCGGTCAGGGATCAGCCAACAGTTTTAGGAGTCGGACAGCGACTTCTCGCTTGAGAGTGGCAGCGTCAGTTTTTTGGGATTTTAGCTAGGATTCCTTTCTTCGGTAGTCTTTGACATAAAATTGCCCAAAACAATTATGGGCAAATCAAAGAAGCAGTTCAATCCCGACGAGCCTGTCCTTGAGGAGCCCCTCAACGATCAACCTGAGGAAGCTCCAAGCACACAAGCGGGACCAGTTCCCAACTATGCAATGGGCAGAATTTTGAACATTGAAAAAGAGCTGTTGCAAATGAGAAATGATATGAACAAATCCGATCAAGTCCGCAAACGAGAATTGGAAAGACAAAACCGAGAGCGGCAAAATGAGATGGATGAAATTCGCGGTCTTTTGAAGCAGTTAGCGGCCAACCAGAACCCAGGAGGGGAAAGGACCACTCAGGGTCCGAACAAAGGCAAAGGTGTGTTAGGTGCCCCTACCTACCCCACCGATACTGAGATAGACCCGAACAATCTCTCGCACATCGGAACAAGTACGGAAGGGGGCAGACTTTTACATATGGGTCCCCCGCAAGAGCGACAGCCCATTGAGCCCACTAGCGAATATTATAGAACGCCAAGAGTGCAAAGGTTCGCTAGCAGCAGAATGAATCGCACCTATTACGATTCAGAAGGGGAACAGGACGAATCTCCTCTACGTCCTAGAAGAGCGCAACGTCAGCTTCAAGAAGAGAGGCGAACTCCCACCGTTCGTTATGAGTTTCCCAAATTCAATGGGGAGCACTTACGGGAGTGGCTATTCATGGCCGAGAGGTACTTCTTGTGCCATCGTGTACCCCAAGACGAGTGGATTGAAATTGCCACTGCGAACATGACAGGAGAGGCCACAACCCATTATTTGTGGTTCGATCACAAAACGGCAGATCCAACTTGGGAGAAGTACAAGGCGAGTCTCCAATTACAGTTCGGAGATTCAACATTCATCGATTATGATGAGGACCTCAAGAATCTGGTCCAATCCTCAACCGTTGCAGCCTACCAACGTCAATTTGAGAGGTTGGCTAGCATGGTCCAGTGGCCAGAGAAGGCCCTCATCGGAGCGTTCAAAGGCGGCCTCAAAAGCGAAGTGAAGAGAGAATTGAAAATTCACCGCTTCAACAGGCTAGAAGAATGTTTTGCCATGGCCCGTCTCTATGAGGAGCAAATAGAGGAGAAGAGAGCCGAGAAAAAGGCTCATAAGATGGACAAGCAGAGGAGGAGACCTTCCTACTCCTCTGGTTCTCGATTTAGAGGGAAGGAACAAACTCCCTTCCGAAGAGGGAGCGATTATCGGCCACCCCAAGGCCCAAACCCAGGGCAAGGCCGAAAACCACCAACGCGTTACCTCACGCCAAAGCAGATTGAAGAATTCAGACGTAAAGGTCTATGCTACAGATGTGAGGGAAAGTGGGACAAGAACCATCAGTGCCCAACGTATTACAGGGTACAGGTGGTAAGCGATGACGAGTCTAGTTCGTGTAGCGATTCGTCTACTACGCCGTATGAGACCAGCTCGTCCTCATCAGATGAGGAAATAGTTATCAAGAGGCGAGCTAAACAAGCCGAGAAAAAGAAAGAAGTCCGAGTGGAAGAGACTCCCGCCAAAGAAGAAAAGCCAACCGAGGCAGAGTCTCTGCATTCAATGCAAGATCCCAACAAACCCAACTCATTCAGGGTATCTGGGAGGATAAACGGACATAAGGTCTTAATTCTGCTTGATAATGGAGCAACCAAGAACTTCCTAACTGAGGAAGCAGCACGAAGATGCAACATCTCCTTAGAATCAAGCCACCCCCAAACGATAATCGTGGGAGGGGGTATGAGGTTAAAGTGCCATAACGAAGGGAAAGGCATAGAAGTAGTGATCAAGAGAAAACCATTCAAGATCGACTTCTTAGTCATTCCTTTGGATGGAGTAGACCTTATTCTCGGGATGCCATGGTTTTTCGCGCTTGGCATCATATCATGGGATGTGAAGAACTTCAGCATGACCTTCACTCCTGACGGCGACGAAGAGCCCATGACGCTACAGGGCTTGACCAGCACAACTCGTCCCAAGGCTGCACTTCGGGCAATTGAAACCGAGCAGCCCGCGTGTTGGGTGATGGCACTCGCTACTGATGTGCCAGAAAAAGAAGAGCAGAAAGAGATAGTGCCAGAACGAATTCAGCTGGTGCTGAATCAATATGAGGACGTCTTTGAGGAGCCAAAAGGGCTTCCACCGCAGAGATCCTACGACCATAGGATCATAATGACTCAAGGGGCAGAACCGGTTAATGTGCGCCCCTATAGGTATGGATATAACCAGAAGGCTGAAATCGAACGTCTGGTTAAGGAAATGTTGGAAAGCGGCATTGTGCAACCAAGTAGCAGCCCTTTCTCTTCACCGGTCCTACTTGTGAAGAAGAAAGACAATACCTGGCGCTTCTGTGTAGATTACCGCGCCCTGAATGAAGCCACCGTGAAGGATAGACATCCCATACCGGTAATTGATGAGTTATTGGATGAACTAGCCGGAGCAACTATTTTCTCCAAGATCGACTTACGAGCCGGCTATCATCAAATTCGTATGTACGAGGATGACGTCCCCAAGACCGCTTTCAGGACGCATGACGGGCACTACGAGTTCCTCGTCATGCCATTTGGTCTAACTAACGCACCAGCAACGTTTCAGAGGTGCATGAACGACGTCTTCAGACAATACCTCCGCGATTTCATCTTAGTTTTCTTTGATGACATCTTGATTTACAGTCAGTCTGAAGAATCACATCAGAAGCATCTCGCTATTGCCCTTCAGGTACTCAGAGATAACCAATTATACGCCAAGATGTCCAAATGCAGCTTTGGACAACCTTCTATTGGTTATCTGGGGCACATAGTGTGCCAACAAGGGGTTCGGGCAGACCCCGAAAAATTAGAAGCCATGCAGAAATGGCCACTGCCTAAGGACTTGAAAGGACTCCGCGGATTCCTCGGTTTGACTGGGTACTATAGGCGTTTTATACAAGGTTATGGTTTGATCGCACAGCCTTTGACCCAGATGCTCAAGAAAGGAGCCTTTCAATGGTCGGATAAGGCTAGGGCAGCCTTTGAAAAGTTAAAACTTGCCCTTATGTCTGCACCCGTTCTTACACTTCCGGATTTCAACCAGCAGTTCACAATAGAGACAGATGCATGTGAGGTTGGAATAGGGGCCGTTCTCAGCCAAGAAGGCCACCCTATCGCTTATATGTCTAAGGCGCTCACAAGTAGAGCGAAGCCTCTCTCTACTTATGAGAAAGAACTACTAGCGATAGTGTTGGCAGTGGAAAAGTGGCGGCCCTACCTTATAGGGCGTAGATTCACAGTTAAGACGGACCAAAATTCTCTAAAGTACATGTTAAAGCAGAGAGTATCCACGCCTACCCAACAACGTTGGTTAGCAAAGCTGCTGGGATACGATTTTGAAATAGAGTACAAAAAGGGTCCGGAAAATACAGCGGCCGATTCTCTCTCTCGATTGACTGAGCAGTTCATGACTCTTTCGGTAGTGGAAACTGATGTTTGGGATAGGTTAGCCCAGGAACAACAAGCAGACCAGTCCCTAAGGCTAGTCCGTGCATCAACAGAACAACATCCAGGATCCATTCCCTTCTATACAGTCAGAGGGAATCTATTATATAGGAAGAACCGAGCAGTGGTTCCTCCAGAGTCTGGGCTTAAGCAGGAACTCCTGCGTCATTTCCATGACACCCCTGCCGCGGGTCATGAGGGGGTTTCTAAAACCCTAAGCAGAATTAAAGCCCAATTTTGGTGGCGTGGCATGAAGGCAGAAGTACAAAGGTACATCCGGAGTTGCCTGGTATGCCAGAGGGAAAAATACGAGGCCATTAGACCTCCAGGGCATTTAGTTCCCCTCCCCATACCAGCCAAACCATGGACCGATGTGACCATGGATTTTATTGACGCCATGCCCCGCTCTGAAGGCAAGGAAGCTGTGCTAGTGGTAGTGGACCGTCTGACCAAGTACAGCCACTTCGCTCCCTTGCCTAGGTCGTATCAAGGACCAATGGTGGCCAGCGTGTACCAGGAGTACGTTGGAAAGCTCCACGGAATGCCACAATCAGTCGTATGTGACAGAGATTCAATCTTCCTTAGCGCATTCTGGCAGGAGTACATGAAGCTTATGGGTACGACGCTCAAGTTTAGTACAGCCCATCACCCACAGACAGACGGGCAGAGCGAAATCGTAAATCGATCTCTTGAGACCTATTTGAGGTGTTTTGCAGGAGAAAGGCCACAAACTTGGGTAAAATTCTTACCTTGGGCAGAGTGGTCTTACAACACCAGTTTACATTCGTCAACAGGAATGACGCCTTTTGAAGGTGTATATGGGACCCCTCCTCCAAGCATCCCTAGATATGAAGGAGGTACAGCAGGCGACGACAATGTAGACTGCGAGCTACGCACCCGTGAGGAAGTCCTTGACTCCCTCAAGCAAAACATTGCCAAAGCCCAGAACAGGATGAGACAGGTCTACAACAAAGGGCGAAAAGATCGAGAATTCGAAGTGGGTGATTACGTGTGGTTGAAGAGGTTGCCCCTCAAACAACGATCGTTAATGGGCCAACCCTATTCTAAGCTATTACCAAGGTATTATGGACCGTTTCCGGTATTACAAAAAGTAGGAAAGGCAGCATATCGACTGGGACTTCCGCGGGAAGCAATGGTGCACCCAGTTTTCCATATCACCAGGCTCAAGCCTCATCATGGTGATATTCCTACAATGATCGAGCAGATACCGGAACAGGACAACTTGCCCACTCCCTATCGTATACTCAAACATAGATATGTCCAAAGACAAGGGAGAACACGGCATGAGGTATTAGTGGAATGGGAGGGACCTGACAGAGGAACCTCTTGGGAAGAGTTTGGGTCAGTGGCTCATCGCTTTCCCTCCTCTAGCGCTCGAGGACAAGCGCATTCTAGGGAGGGGGAATCTGTTACGGACCGACTTGTAGGTCCAGACCCAACTCGGCGTGATCAGGCCGAAACCAGTCGGTCAAGACGAAAGGCCTCGGATTTGTGGACACAGGCGCTAAGGCAGCACGAAGAAAGTCCAAGCGAGGCTAAGTCAGCACTCGAGCCAGTTGCAGCGGGCGGCGTGGGAGGAGCAACTAGGTCCGAAAGAGTGCTCAAACCAGGTGGAACTCAAGACGTTCTAGAACCTATTGCGAGGCTCACCGAGCTTGATCAGGATAACCGAGCGTGAGTCCAAATTCCCCGAACGCTTGAGCCTATCTAAAGCCGAGAGGCTTAGGTTCAGGTCCGAGTCAATCGGACTTGACCCGTGCTCGAAATTCCGAAGTGTGGGCGGTAACCCACACGAGGTCCCCGCCCTAAGTCCACAAGACTTAGGGACTTTAGCTTTTGATTTTCGAGTTGGGCGCTAGGCCCGGGTTAGGTTGCGTCATCTATTTCATGTCAACGTTCAGTTTTGAAGTAGAGACCCAGCAAGGCGGGTTGTGCCTTGCGCATTTTTGACATTAGACTAAGAAGCGAGCTAGGATAACATGTAATTAGGGCTCGCATTATGTTTAGTATATATTCTGTAAACTCAATGTACAATGGATCAAAAATTAATCAAAGATTGGCATTTGGTGTGGCACTCTCTCTCTCCTCGCACGAGGCTTCTCCCCTCTCGTCTCCCACCTTGTTCAACCCGAGAACCAGGCGTCTTCTCCCCCCTCGCGTCCTCTACCTCCACGGCGCTTCCGAATCCAGAAATTCCTTGAAGAGCCGCCGTCTGAGACATAGGCATAAGGAAGAAGGCATCGGCGGATCTCCACCACCGGCGGCGATCCCTCCCTTGTCACGTAAGTACCCCCTTTCGAGCTTTTTCAAAGTTCTGAAATCGGTGCCTTTGCCCTGATCACGAGGGTACTGTGAGGCCGATTCCAGCATAGGGAAGATTGAAGGCGACGGACTACCGCCGGCTTCAATTCGACACCGAAGAGGAGACGAATCTCGATCTCTCTCTCGCTGCCCGATTGCTGCATTCTGCCTTAGAACACAGGGCGTCTTCACTCGGTTCCTCCCTCGGCATACCCGAAGAGGGGAATCAATATTTGGGCGTTTTCTGTTCTAATCAGAAATTGCAGATCGCGTCGCGGGATTGGAATCAGACGTTTGATCCCTAGTAGGAGTTGGCCGGATTAGAAGACAAAACGATAAGAAAATTACAATTTCTAGCGGCCTGTCCTCCCCTTTTGATCTGTCAGACCAGAGGCTCAAAGTTACGAAATCTCGCTCTCTGGTCGAGATCTGAAGAAGAGGAGTGATCCCCGTGAATCGCCCAGAAAAGAGCTTTCTAATTATCAAAAGGGGCGAATTCTGTCGGCTGGATCTCGAGATAGAATCTCGCCGGAAAATTGCTTGAATCCGGCCATCGCTGATAATTCCGGTGGTCGCCATTGATTCCGGTGTTAAGGACCGAATTGCCCTCCTTCCCTAGTGTTTTAATTAAAAATCTGTAAGGGGTATATCGGTCACGGGACTCTCGGATCAAGTTCTGGCCGCCGGCGTGAAGTGGAAGATTCCGACGAGGCTAGCATCCGATTCCGGTAAGTCCTTCTCCGTTCCATCCTAGCCCTTCGTTTCAACACCTGTCAGCCCTCCAGCCGTTCATCTGAGCCCTTGTCCCAGCTGCTGCCATCTGTCCCGATCCAGGATCAGCTCGCCATCAGCTGCTCCACCAAATCAGGAAGCAATCCCGCAGCCGCAGCCCCCTCCAGCTCCTCGCCATCTCCACCGCGTCAACCCTAAATCGCAAGGATTCTCACGCGTTCATCTTGACACGTGTTGCAATCCAAGCCAGCCTTCCGCCACCTCACTCGCCACCTCACCTGCCAGCTCCCCCCCTCGGTCCCGCCTTCTGCCACTTGTCCTCAAGCCAGGCCCCGCGAGATCCCCTTTCCCTATTCCCTCGGATCTTGCCTCCTTAGACTTAGGAAATTCCTCCACCTCGCGCAACCTTACCTATTCTTCCTCAGCCGTTTCCTTCTTTTCCTCTTGATCTGACCCGCAGCAATCCTCCACCGTAGATCTGGTCCACGTGTCCCCATCTCAGCCCTAGCCCCATCCGAGTTAGCACGAGAGTGCCACCTGGCCCTTCGCCCCCAATCTCCTCTCCTTCCTTGTCGCATTTCTCCCTAACCCTTAGGCGAGAATTCGAGCTCTATTCCTAATAGCTAGCATTCTTCTAGCTCTCTCTGTCGTGTCCGTCCGTCTTGCCACGTGGCAAGCATCGGTGCATTCCCTGGGTAAGACCAGCCCAGTCAACCGAACCCACTAGGCAACCTCCTGCACCGAACCCGCACCTAGGCTAAACCTCTACCGAGCCAACCTAGGTCGGCATTGACCCTTAGCCTTAGTCAACTAGGTCAGCTAGTCCACCAAGCCCACTTCGTTGGTAGCCTCCCTTAGCGACTCGAGCCTACCTCGAGCGACCCTTGACCTACTTGACCCGGACCCATTGACTCGGTCCATTTAGTCAACCACCTAGTTAGTGAACCTTCCGCACTTGGTCAACTTTGACCAGCACCGTAAGCTTAGGCTCGACCTTAACCTCCCTTACTGAACCAACCTATTAGCTAGGTCAACCCGTGACTGAACCTAAACCCTATTTGACTGAGCCTACCCTGACCCGAACCTGCTTGACCAGACCTACCACCTAGTAGAGCCTAGCCGAACCCAGCCAACCCAACCTTAGCTAGGATTAGGTTCAGCCGGCTCGCCGGCCCTTACAACGGCCCCTGCCTCTTCGTCGGCATCCACCGACGCCCGTGGCCGAGCCACATTCCGGAGATAGGCAGGCAGGCGCTGTCGCTGTGACAGCAGCCCCCCTCGGCAGTCCAGGCGGCCCTTCCGGCCCTGTTCCGTCGTCTTCAGCGTAGCAGCAACACATCGGCTGCAGACGCCAGGCAACTTCGTTCTGACGGGCGGCCCTCGACCAGACAGCAGACGAGCGCTCCCGGTATCATCGACGGCACGTCCGTAGCAGTTCGAGGCAGCGTCCTCGCTCTCGGCGCGTGTTCTGCCTCCCGGCCCAGCGAGTGTCAGCAGCGTTCTTGGCTCGACGTTAGCGCTGCCACCGCAGAATTCATCGCCGGCAACAGCGCAGCGGCCGCAGCAAACGAGCAGCGACCAGACCCTCGGCAGTCGACCCGTCCACTCAGCGTGCGGCCTACCGTCAGCGTCTTCAGGCAGCGGTCAGCCCGAGCAGCAGGCTACGTGGAGGCACACCTCAGCCGGTCTTCCTGTTCTGTGAGCTGCAGTGCTCGGGGGCAGGTCATCACCCGAGACTATCCGGCTACGCCAAGGGCGGTCCTTGGCGGTATCGTCTCCTATCCCCCTTGTAGCTCCGGGTGGGAATTGCTTTCAGTCTTAGGTAGCATATTAGTTCATTTCAGCATTTCTGTTTAGCCTTGGCTTCGGCCTAGCTCCCCCGTGAGGTACCTCGAGGGCACTGTGCCCGAGACCACGACCACCAGGAGCCAGACCACCTATTTACTTCTGTTGGGTGTGGTTTGCACGTTAGTGGTTGGTTTGCGTGGTTTGTGAGTGAGATTGAGTGTTATCTTGTATCGCTTACGAATTGTAAAGGGCCTCACGACCCTGTTAGAGTTTTTGTAGTAGGCAGCCTTAGTTAGGAATTTTGGGACTTGGGTAACCTACACGTGTACTCACCTAACCTATTGGGTTTTGCGCCAGGGTCCTGTCTGGCCGGGTAGATCATTGTGTAATTTCCTAGGTTTTTCGGTTTTTAGAATAGGCCTCAAGAAGGTCCTGGGAAGTGTAGGATCGCACTGGTCGGGTTATTCTGGCCTAGACGTGAGACAGAAGGACACGTTGCATAGCACCTGCCAAACAAAGGCCTTGACAGCAGTCGGAGGCCGAGAAGAAGGCAGTCGCACCGCGTGGACTACAAATGGCCCAGGCAAAACCGGACGCAGGAGAAGCTGAAAAGACAGCTACGGAAGCACGCGGAACCAAGAAAAAATGGCCGCTCGCAGTGAAGAAAGGGCACACGAGGGACGGCAGCAAGTCGGGTGTCAAGTCCGTCGATCCGAGCTGGTGGTTAACCTATAGGTGATTTGGGCGATGGCTCCCCCATAAAAAGGGCCAACGCGAAATCACTTGGTCTACCATAAATATTAAATATTTTTGAAGTATCAAGCGAATTCGCTTTCTGTATCCTACTGTTCCCGACGCTGTCCGCGAGCAGCGGAAGACGGGCACGGAGGGATACAGCAGCCGATTGATGCATATGATCTCCCATACATGTGATTTGGGCGACGGCTCCCGGGTGAAAGGGGCTAACGCGAAAATCACTTGGTCTACCATAGTATTTTTGAAGTACGAATCCGCCTTGTGTATCCCTAGTGTTCCGAGCACTTTCCGCAGCAGCGGAGACCGGGCACAAGAGGGACTACAGCAAGGTCATCGAGCCGAGCAAATGTTTCACCAGCCCCCCCCCCTCGACGAACCTCACAGGTGCTTTGGGCGATCGCTCTCGGGTAATACGGGCTAACGCGAAAATCACCTGGCCTACCATAATCTTATTTTTCGGAAATCCACCTTTGGTCGGGCACATTCTCCGCAAGCAATTGAAGACTTTAAACCCCCCAAGTCGCCCAACCTCGGATGTGCAATCTCAAACTTAGCCAGCCATGCCCTACACAAATTCACCTGCGTCCGACCTATGGCCAGTCGCTTTCGCCTACATAGGAAAGCTTATTCAAGGTTTGTGCGCTACGTCGTCGGGCATCTCGCTATATGCCACCCAGCATGAATTTTTTGAAAATGCTATGGCAGACCAAATGATTTTCGTCTTTTTCCCTTATACTCCGGAGCGATCACCAAAGCACCTTAAATTGGAGACTCGTTCAACTTGTGGCCTTCAACTTTGGAGTGCCCCTATTTGTCCCTTTGGAACAGGGCGCCGGATCGGGTGAGAGCACCATCGTTCCATGCCGCGAGCCATTGCCGTGGCAGAGGCAAAGCCAATGTCCTAGGCGGTGCTGGAGATGGTGGCTAGGG
>NC_045140.1:15870369-15949063 GCF_008831285.2 Nymphaea colorata
TGAGACAGAGGAAACGATGGAATTCACACTCAATATGAGCATACTATGTTTGAGGGGTTTCATCTATTCTATGAATGGACTAGTATTTTGGTAATGAAATGGGCAAACATCTTTCAAGACCAAAGGGGGATTGGTTAGTTCCTCCTATGCTTACAAAGCCTAAAAACATAACAAGAGATGTCAAGTTTTTACACTGAAATAGTTCAAAAATGATCAACTTAACTCATACGCTTGTGTGCTCGTGTTGTACAAATAATATGACCTTAATTTACCCATAGTACCATACAAGCATCAGGCTTCATTTTCGCATCAATGTTGTCAAATCATAAAAGAGGATGTCTTTCAATTTCCAAAATATGAACACAAAGGAATCATCTCGACATCCTAGATAATCAAAAAAAAGGAGCTGATATTGACCCCAGAACCAAACAGCGCGAAAGATAGTCGCATTCAATTCCTGAGAGTTTAGCCTTCGTGTCTTTCATCTCTTGGCAAGCATTTTTGCTTTTTTTTCCTTTTTTTTCTTTTTTCTTTCTTTGGCATTCGGCTTTTGCCTTTTTTTCATTTGATTTTTTTTCTTTTCAGGCCGACCTTCACCTTTGAGGGAACACCTCACCACCTCAAAGGCTACTACGAAGCTCCACCGCTTTGGTGGTTATGCATAGCTTTGTCACGTGTCCAACCCGCTTCACCTTACGAGTTTTCGACGATCCAAAGGTTCATAAGTCATTTATCTTCGCGAAATAGACATAAATCAACTTTATGCCTACCCGGTACTCTCGATTACTGACTCAGAGGAACGACTACACAAGCCCCGAGCCCATCCCTCAACTCTCATTTTTTTACCTGTCAAGATCTTATAGAGCATTGTGGCTTCTCTCTCAGGATATTTTCATGCTAAATCCTTGCAAATGCTTGAACACCAAAGTCAATACATTTCCTAGTCTTGACTTTCTTAGCTTCATAGGATTTTTCCTCACTGTTCATATCTAAGATTTTTTCAGCTTCCCTCTTCCATTGATTGACAAACAAAAAATTGAAATTTTCTCCCGCTACATGGTGAGATACCAAAAGTAAAGAAAAGACATATCATTGTGTGAGAAAACATTTTAAAATGTTTGTAAACAAAAAATTAAAAATTTTATCCAAAAGTCCTTGACATCAAATGGTATATCATTAGGAGGCAAAAACAATAAAACCTAAAGAGATGAGTGAATGCAAAACAAGATGGTTTGGCTGGGTAGAGGAATGAACTTCACCAACTCTATCCTAGAAATAGGATATTTTACATGCACGATTGGTTTAAGGGTGACGAGTTCTCATAAGTGTTGGGTCAGCAACTAATTGAAAGTTTTGCAAAAGGTTTGGGTTAAGCACTTTTCTTTTCCCGAACAAAGCCCAAGACAAACAGTCCTATGTGTTGGCTTTTGTAAAATCAAATGGTAAATGTTAACGACAACTATGGGATTGGACTTTGTTAGACTCTGGATGTAAGACTGTCCACCAAAATTTAACTAGTACTGTGTCCCGATCACATGAGAACTTTGTGAAATTCTGATTTTGCAAAAGGATAACAACACAGGGGACAAGTTCATCTTGAACTTTCTCATAAAAATATAACCTTGTGGCAAGCAAACTTCCACAAATTCTCTTATTGTAAGGTATTCTTTGAAGAGGGTTGGATGATGGATCATTTATTAATAAAGGAAAATTGCTACTTCCATAGCTCATTTTCCTACATAGCTAAAAGACCATTTCCAGGACTAAGTTGGATTGGCTTTAATGGATTAAGATGATTTTAATCACAAGCTCAGGTCTAAGATCAAATGCAACAAGAGGCTCGCAAGGATTTCTTCACTCGTGCATATACTTACAAAGGTCCTAAATATACGACTCAAATTGTGGTTTTCATATCTAAAATACAGCTAAAGGGCATACTAAACCAGAGGCCACACCTCTAGATAGCACAAACAAAACTTGATAAGAGACAATCCTCTTAGCATTAATACACAAAAACAATACGCAGACATCAAAACAAAAACACCATACATGTCCTAAGGAGCCTTCATCTCCCTAAGTGGAAATTCTTTAACCTGTAAACAGGTTCAGAATTTTACTCTATTTGTTAGATATACAAAGGCCTAAAAGTTAAAGAAAAATCAGAAATAGGAACTAGAAAGATTGAAAAAACACTAAAAAAAGGTACAATTGATAATATCTTTTCTACAGGGCATTAATAATCTGAGAATGGAGCAGAAAATTCTGGTTTTCAGAATCATAGTTCCCAAGAAACAGAAACGAGGAACAGTATAGAAATCTGTCAAAACCACTAAAAGCTCAAAAAGTCCTAAATTTTGTGGGATGACATCAGAGATAGTAGAGAAATATCATACCAAAAATCAGACCCACATTCAGACTTTAATTCATAAAACGAAAGTAAAAAAATGTTCTACCTAAAACAGGGGCAGACTTTTCCAGTTCTGATAGGTTCACATACCCAGGTTAATAAAAAACATTATATTGTAAAGAGTTTATACCAAAACTAAGTGCTTTTTACCTCTACAGAAAAAGAGGATATCAGAAAACCAAAATTCAAATTTTTTTGAACAATTTGGGTATTTATTTCGGGTTTTTCAATTTAGCATAGTTTCTATACAAAAGTAGAACATGTTCACAAAATCATTTTTTTTTCACAAGAAAGAAAATCAAAACATAAAATATTTATACTCTATTAAGTTTGCAACCAAGATGAACATGCAACGCTCAAGCACAAAGGGCAGAATAACACAAATAACAAGAAAAACAAATGTAAAGTACTTATTGGAAAAATCAAAACATGTTCGTCTAAAACTTACCTGTGTATTCGCTCCCCACCAGTGCAAATTCAAGAAAAAGTTAGACAAGTGAGCCGAGAACAACATGCAAGTGAATCCTATGCATACTAACTATGTTAAAAACCTATATTTTCTAACTAAAGGAAAGCGATTAAATTAAAATCATAAGTCATGTGCAGACGACCCCCACAAAGCATGACTATTAAACTAAATAGACCAACAAAGGGGTTGTCTTTTCATTTTACCCAACGGATTGAAACTTTTAGTGCTGCCAAGATGAAGATCCAGAGAAAATTTTACCAACCTGCCTTAGTATCACCATAAAAAACAAGAAGATTAGGAATCTTTTTTTTTGGAAATAACTGAATATCATCATAAGTACCACAACGGAAACATCATCATACAATAAGTATCACAAAATATCAAAAGATTCTAAAATCAATACCAGTACATCCACAGATTTTTTTGTTTTTTTTTTTTTTGACAAATTCTAAATCAATACCGGTCCATCTACAACCATTCCCATCTTCGGTCGATTGCCTCTCTCTTCTTCTTCCTCCTCCTGAGCCGCCTTATGCTTCCATCGATCCTTCCCTGCGACCACCGGCGGTAGAAGAAGCGGAGGCTGCGTCTTCCGCCAAAGCATTTAGCAGATCCAAGCCCAAATGGGCTTTCTATTTCGTCCCACCCCCGTTGTTTCCTAAAATATGTTTACAGAAACAGAACCAACGGATATATTTTTTTTAATGTAACGTTTGATGGGCAGGAAAAAATTTTATTCCCATTGCTGCAAGGAATTTCCTACCGATCAAACATGGTACAAAAGGAAATCACATTGGTTTTACATTGCAACGGAATTTATGCTTACCACCCGAATCGGATTTATATTTAAATAAATAAAGTAAGCAAAGTCCGCTTACCACCCGAATCGGATTTATATTTAAATAAATAAAGTAAGCAAAGTCCATACATATTGAAAGTCTGTTGTTAACATATTGGTTTGGATTTGGATTGAGATTTAGCATAGGGTTCACATTACGAATGGAATTCAGATATGGTATGTACGTATATATATGAAAACCTTTTTTTTCCATTGCACTTGAATTAGAGCCTATTTTTAATTTAAATTATAAACCAAATATCTGAATCCCGTAAATGAGGTTGGGGAATAAGATTTGTTGACATCGCTACCAATAATTAGTTTGTTCGTTTTAACAAGGAGAGAATTCAATACCAAATAAATGCCCGTTCGTATCCAACTCATTTTGGCCACCCACCAAAATCGATCTATTATATGACAGATGGGATGCTTTAAGGTGATTCTTTTGTTTCCTTTGAGCTCTGAACTTTCTTTTCTGCATTCATCACCATGCTTCCTGTTGTTCTTGACTGTCTATCTTGTCTGGGGTTTTGGAATTTTGTGGTTCACACTTCAAGCTTAGCTGTGAACTCAGCGACTAGTAGGTCCGTCTAATTGCCTAGTTGTCGTAGGTGCTGGTGAACAGATTAATCTCAAGGTATCAGTTGGTTCGGCCCATCACCAGTGATAGGGACTAGTTTTTGACCAACTAGTTTCCAAAGTGCATTTTCTTGTAAAAGATATGTTTAGAACCATGAACCATCAGACATAAAAATTTAGGAAGTTTCTTCTTTTCCTTATAGTTTCCCTTTAGCCTACCCCCGAGGCTCCAACCCTTTCTTTAGTGCCCTATCAATATTATTTTAGTGAACCATCTTAGACTTGACTCAGATCAACTACCCCTGACGAGTCTTTTGAGGGCCTTGACCAACCTGACCAACCTGAGTTCGACTTCTGATCTTGATAACTAAGGTTCAAAATAGGATGGTCCCCTGGCCATCCAAAGCTTAGTCAAGCTATTGAAAGTATTATTAGTTTTTTTTTTCAAAGCAAATTTTATAATGTTTTTAATAAAGAAACCTTTATAATTAAAAAAAAAATATTTCATAACAATTTATTCATGTGGTCTTGCGCGTTGTCTTGAGTTCCTAATGTAATCGATATGTTGCTTTTTGCTTGCAGGGAAGCATTGTTGGACCCTCTACTATCTAAGTATTCAGTTGTCATTGTTGATGAAGCTCATGAGAGGACAGTCCACACAGATGTGGTATTAGGCATTTTGAAAGGTGTTCAAAAATCAAGGTCACAGCAAGTCATGAACAAGGACAATGTCAAGAAAATCGATAATATAGACTCCAATGAAGACACATCAATTGGAAGTGGAAGTGGTTGGAAGGGCCAAGCATCTCCCTCAGGTTGCCCTTTAAAGTTGATTGTCATGTCTGCTAGTCTTGATGCAAGGGGATTCTCTGAGTGCCTTGGTGGTGCAAAAGCTGTCCATATCCAAGGACGGAAATACCCTGTGGACATCCTGTATACTTACACTCCTCAGCAGGACTACATAGATGCAGCCTTGATTACCCTATTTCAGGTACTTATGGATTGAAATTTATTTGTACTTATTTTTTTATTTCTTTTGTTTGAAATTCAAGGAATTTTTTTTTGAAGGCGTTTATAGTACAACCTCTTATGAAGTCTTCTTCCATAACTAAATTCTGTTTCCTGTCTGCGGCAAAACAAAGTGGTATCAGTATAATATACACAAAAAGTATTCTTTCCAATGGACAAGTCTTACCTCCCGTTGAAGTAAATTACATTCACATTTGGGTCCATTTTTACAGAGAAGCGGTTTTCCATTTGTATGGTTCAGCTTCAAATTTTCCTCTAATGGGATTCCAGCCATCAATTTTGTTTCTTCAGGAAATGGACACAAACTGAAGACTGCAAGAGAAGCAAAAACAAATTTTAGTTGAAAATCGTCTTGCTACTTTCTTGCAAATGCTTTTGTTGATATTTTGTGGGTGTAAGAAGTTGGCATAATGGGTTTATACTCCCTGAGTTTCTAATTGGGAAGTGTGAACCACAAAATTTTTCAACAACGAAATGGTGTTTTTCTAAGAATTTGATGTCTGTAGTGCAAAAGGTGCACGGTAAGTTGGCAACATGCTTCATAAAGCTGAGCCTTTCTTGAAGCCTTCGTATACGTTATTTCTTCCTGCTTATGTGATTACACCCTTTTCTTTACTCAAAACTCAAAAGGCAGCTTTCTGTGCCTGCATAAACTAAGGGATGGGATCCAGTAATGTGAGACTTGTCGTTTTGAAGGCTGACATAGTAAGCATATTTCAGCAACAAGAGATTTTTTTTTTTTTTTGGTTTTGGTAGTAATTCTTTTATATGTTGTGCAGTATGGTTGTGTCCTGTGTCTTTCGACATTTTCTCCTTTTGAAAACTAGGTTTTGATAAAATTGGGTTTTTCTTTTTCTCAAACTCATTTTTTAATGTCACCTGAAAACTATAAGAACTCCACTTTGAAAAGAGTGCTAATCGAAACACGTTGTTAGGGGTGGGCAGATTTCTTTTAGGTGTATTGTTGCCATCAAAGTACTCTCGTCTCATTTGAGTAGAAACAATCACTTTAAAAGGGAGCGATAAGATCATGCACAACCAAACAAAAGAGAGAGAGAGAGAGAGAGAGAGAGAGAGAGAGAGAGAGAGAGAGAGCAACATGAGTTTGAGATTACCTTCATCCAGATTGGATAGTACACCTGACCTGCACTTGATGACATCTTCACCACCATCAGCATGAGCAGCACTTGATCACAACTTCACCACCACCAGCACTACCACTCTTGCTCTATCCACTGCATCAATTGCAGGGAAGCGTCTTCTAAAAACATGAGCAATGGTTACAGGGGCATTATAAAAGTTTGTAGTCATTATAAAAATATATAAAAAATCATGTAAAACAAAAACAATTGCTATCATGTTTAGAAAAAATAATGCAAAAAATAAACTCAAGATAATGGTAGCTTTAAACAGGCTGAAATAATTGCCAAAAGGTCTATGAAAGACAAAAATTTTACAAGTTGAAACCATACTTCCAAAATTTTCAAAAATTGTAAAATGTGTTAAGCTCATTAAATCCTATTATTTTACTTGTAAAATGTTAGAGTTTACAAAAACTTGTGAAAGTTGTAAATTTTGTAAATTAAAAACAATTTGCAATGTATGAGCTTTGTAAACTAGAAAAACTGATGATGAACTTGAAGGTCGCCTTACCAAAATTGTTCATCTGAATGATGAAACAAATGTCGAAGAACTCATCAAAGTGTTCATAATGATCCTCATGAGACAACCCATCAAATGATGGTAACATTTGAATCAAATGGGGTTCAACCTCAAAGTTGTATGTTGCAATCTTAGGTCTTCTGATTGCAGAAATTTGTTGCAGGATGCATGAACAAAATATTCTATGACAGGATGGATCTAGGGTCCTGGATTTTGTGTGAATCTCAACGTCACATTGTTCCCATTATTAGCAACACCTTCTTCACTTTAAATTGGAAGGCCTTTTGAGTGTCCTTGTCTTATCAGGACACTTTTTGCTTCCGATTCAAATTGATGAAGAATCGTTCCTAAAGTTTTTTGCCATAGCGTACATTACGAATACCCTTGGTGAATGAACCAGTTCCTACTTATGGCTTCTAGCCTAGCCTACCTCCTGTGAAAGGACAAGCCATAGTCCTAAGTCCTAACTCAGCGGGTTCACAACAAAATAACTTTTGCTAGGCATGAACAGTGCAAACAATACTACAAACAAAAAATGCACCAAAAGCAAGCAAACAAGAAATAAACAGAGTAAATATTTTCACCCTTGGCCACCCTGCACTTTCATGAGGTACATACAATTCATGACAAGTTCTGTAATGCAAAAAAATTACAAAGATACAGACGTCCAAATATCCACCATTAATATGAAATAAAAGATAATTCTCCTAAAGAAAACAATAGAATAAAAAAACCAACAGAAAATTAAAAATCAAGGAATTTGATTTAGAAAACAGGGAAAACATAATTCTGTTTTCACAGAGAAGAAACATGGATTTTGCCAGAAATTCAATCTCTCTCTTTCTGCAACTCCAAAATTTCCGAACTTTTTGGCACACTTCCCAGAAGTATTTAGAAAGTTACTGACCAAAAATGAGCCCAGAGTGCTAACTTCAACCTTCTAAACTGTGTTCAAAAAGCCTCTATTCTGTTACATCGACAAGCTTTCTTTGTTTTTGATAGTTTGAAATCAACATGTTAAAATGGGGATTCTTCTGAAAATATTTTACTTAAGTAGCCTTTGGTCTTTCTTTTAAACACATAAGATATGCCCAAACCAAAAATTAGAAATTTTCAACCAGATTCAATATTTTTAAATGAATTTAAATTTCAAACAACCTTCTGTTGAAGAATAAAACATGTAGGTTGGAAACCAGAGCTTTTCTTTTCTGTTTTTTATGGCTAGAAAGATGCACAAGGTACTCTAAAACATGCAAGCACTCAGGAACAACAAAAAACATACAAATAAACTTTAACAAAATGAAAGCTCAAAAAATTTAAAACAGAACTAGCACTTACCTGTCCACTCGCCCATTTTCATGCAATCACCATAACAACTTAAGAAAAGTGAGCCTAGAAACGTAATGCATATGAATCTACATGTAACTGACTATATTCAAAACCTATATGTAACTAACTAACTAATCTAACCTTAGAAAGCAATAAAAATATCAATAAAGTCATTCTAATACTTGGAAGTCCAAATACAACAAGCTTCATATATGATCAAAACAGCTTTAAAAAAAAATCAGATCCAAACAACTTCACAACAATCAATATTGAGGCATCAACAAATTCAAAACCCTATAGACAGGGACCAGACAACTTCATATATGGTCTGAGATTCTGAATGTTTCCACAAAAAAAAAAGATTGAACACTTCACCTTCCAACAACATGATCTTCTACAACACTTACGATCAGACCCACAATAGATCTCCCTCTCCACACACACAATCAGACACACTTTTGATTTCTATTCCACCACGAATGCTCTGATCCCCATCTGATTTTTCCAACAGCAATGCATCAGATATGTGCCCATATACACGATGTCCACAAGTTTTAGATTTACCTGGGCAATCAAGAGAAAGAGGCATTGCTGCATTGCGGTTGCAACTGATCAGATCCAAGATCACCAGATCTCCTAGATTATCGGTAGATTTTGGTGATTAACACATCCAGGAAGGAGACTACGACAATTAAGAAAACACCCACAATCGAGATATGTTAGATCACATCTGGAGATGGTGTCAGATGGCCTTCGATTCAAGCTACAGTTGATTCCATGTTGACAATGAAGGAGGAGAATCAGAAAAAATGTCCTTTATTAACTCTAAGACTATTAGTTCATTCTAATCTGGTTCCACATCAAGAAGTAGCATACTCCTCGTCCAGCTTGAGGCACGAACCATGTGCCTCATATGCAATCAAATTAAAATTTGAATAACTTAAAAAACAGTCACTTTAAAATAGAACTTTGGGGATGAAAAAAATAAAAATGGATGAGAACCAACATAATTTAGAGACAAAGCAATTCAACTTCTAGACATTCGATAGAAAAATCATACAAAAAAAGCCATCACCTTATAACAATCAAAGCCACTGCAGATACGAAACCCAAGCACGAATTCAGTGAACGAACGCATACACACTCAAAAGGGGTAAAAGGAAACCTTAGGAGAGTGTGGTTTTCAGCAACATTCAACTAACATTTTATGTCATTCATGGAAAAGCTCTCAACATAATAACATAATAGAGGAAGACTATGAACATAACATTGGATGAAAGTTGTGAAACAAATGAGAAATACACGACAAACAAAGGAAATCAAATACAAATCAGCCAAGCGAATCATCGATTTGTGGGTTCACGGAAGGAACTTAACAGAGCACAAAAGGCTATACTGCAACTACAGAGAATCGAGCAAAATGATGCATCCGCAGGAAAAATTTTACTCTGATGAGACGAAAGAAAAAGGTTCAAGAGAAAAAATGGCAAACAACATGAATAAGATGGAAATGTGAGAGAGAAAAAGAGAGTAGTTCATTTAATGGGCAGTGGTTTGGGTATGAAGGAAAGAAGGAAGAAACAAACGATACCTCAAAACCAGACCCTCCGATGGCTGCCAAGGAGGGGAGTAGGCGGCGAAGGGGTTCATTTGAGAAGGTTTAGGGCTGCCGATCAGCCGATCTTCGACGGCCTTTGCCGGCTGCGAGCGATTCAAAATTAGGTTCGTCGGATTCGCAAACCCAAGGAACCTGAGAAAAGGGTCGCCGAAGCCGGAAAAGCTCGTTGCATTCAACCGGCTCTACCTCTGCTTGAAACCACAAGCCCCACCCACGACAACGACCAGTGCGGGCTCTCTCTCTCTCTCTCCCTCTCTCTGCATTATCTCCCTCTCCCACACTATCGGCTTTCAAGAAAGAGATCTTCTGCTCTCCCTTTCCCGCAGCATTGGCTTTCAAGAAAGAGGCCTTCTGCGCTCTCTCTCCCGCGGCATTGGCTTTCAATAAAGCGGTCTTCTGCTCTCTCTCTCCCGCGGCAATGGCTTTACCCGCGAAACATTCAAGATGGCCGTTAAACTTCGAAGTCGGTAAATAAAATAAAAGGATAACATTACAGCTGTCCGTCTAAAAAAGGGAACTTCCTAAGTAGCGGAACGGAAAGGCGGTTAAGTCCAAACTAGCCTGCTCTAAAGAATATAAAAATGGAACCGAAATAACTCGCTTTCCATCCATTGGCACAAAGATCAAAGTGCATCTTGCAAGTGTCCTAATTAACAACAAAATATACTCGCACATACCACCATCTTCAATCTCATTGATAAATTAAGACGGCCACATTAAAAAATGAAGGACTCTGGTCGTGTATCGTCCCCATGTACTTGGAAGAAAAAAGATTGAAGTTTCTCAATTTATGAGGACAAAAAGAATTCACTTATTTTTTTTTAGATTTCGTATGTGCGGTGCGCCTCTTGTAAGCTGCAAATTAAAGTATCAAAATAAGCTTAGCAAAGGAAGCCTCTTGGAGCTGCACTATGAATCTTTGCCTCTTAAATGCCGTTTGAGTGTGTCAATAAAGATCAGCTGGGAGCAATTTCTTATTATCGCCAATGATGCCAACAAATCTAATTTAGATCTGATCTCCAGGCAACCAAGCGGCTTCAAATACATCATATATGGGAGACAAGAAAACAAATTGAAATTCGAATAAGAAATCTGATCAAATTCAGATTGGATTAGGGTTCAAATTCATATTTAAATAATGCCTGGCTGGATTCAAACTTGGATACACATCAAATTTAGTTTTAGATAAATATCATATATTGATGTCAACTGGATTGGGCAAATCTCCCCATTTCCCATGTAAGTGAAAATCCTCAAAGTGGTAAGCAAGTTTTGCCTATTTGGCTCTTGATATTAGCATAAAGAAAATGACATTCTTATTGTCATTTGTTTATAACTTAACAAAGACTACATTTAAACTTAGATGACTATGATGAAGTAGAAGCTCTTTCAAGATACCATCATTCAAACTGGAGAGTTCTTTTAGTCCCATCATCTCTTGAAATTATGGCCAAAAGTTAGCCCCTTACATGATACTTCCTTTTTATCTTTTCTTTAATTTGACAAGTTAACTTCAGTATATCAGTAGTAAGATTGTGCCAAGGGATTCACTGTTTTTATCGGGCGATTGAAGGAGACGTTCAAACTGAATCGCACGACGGATGGTTCATGGACAACTGAGATGTACGTTTCTTGTCGCAAAGGGTACTCGACGAGGGTCCGAACTCGGAAGCAGAATTCGGTTAGCATTTTGCATTTGAGGTTGGATTGTAAATCAGTGTTTCTATCGTCTCATCAAAAACTTTGGGTTGGAGAACGGAGAAGGTACTCCGTCTGATCAGGTTTTTATGCAATTAGATTGAAAGAATCATGATTTTGGGATTACTTGGGTGTAAAGATTTGTGTTCTTCTTGTTCGGAATCGTTCCGATTAGGCTAGGGTTTAGGTATTGCCAGGAAGATGGGCGGCCAGGGTCAGAGGCTTAACGTCGTTCCGAATGCTCGGGGTCATGAAGGCCCGCCTAATCGGTGCCATGAGGGGCCACGCCCTACTCAAAATGAAGAGCGACGCCCTGACCGTTCAGGTCCGGCAGATCCTGAAGAAGATCGTCTCGGCCAAGGAGTCGATGGGCGACATCGTGAAGACATCCGCTTTCGACCTCACGGAGGCCAAGTATGTCGCCGGCGATAATGTCAAGCACGTCGTCCTCGAGAACGTCCGATCTGCGACGCTGAAGGTTCGTTCCCGTCAGGAGAACGTCGCCGGCGTCAAGCTCCCGCGGTTCGAGTATTTCAGCGACGGTGAGACCAAGAATGATCTGACCGGGCTAGCGAGGAGCGGGCAGCAGATCCAGCTCTGCCGCGCAGCCTACATCAAGGCCATCGAGGTCGTATCGAGCTCGCTTCTCTGCAGACGTCGTTCCTGACGCTCGATGAGGCGATAAAAACGACGAATCGGAGGGTCAACGCTCCCGAGAACGTGGTGAAGCCGAGGCTCGGGAACACAATCAATTACATCAAGGGTGAGCTCGATGAGCTAGAGGGGGAGGATTTCTTTCGGCTTAAGAAGATTCAGGGGTACAAGAAGAGGGAAATCGAGCGGCAAATGCTAGAGGCCAAGCAGTGCGCGGAGGAGCAGGAGGCGGAGAAGATTTCTCTCAAGAAGGGGATCTCAATCAATGCCGCGCACCATCTGCTGGCAGTGGAGAAGGATGAAGACATTATCTTCTAAGAGGTTCTGTTTGATCCTGTGCTATATTTCTTTCCAGGATATTGTTTTCGAGTAATGTTGGAATCAGTAGCTTTCCTGGGCTGGAAACGAGGCCTTCCTTTTTCTACTTGAAGGGTGTTCATTTTGGTTCTTCCAGCACGTGATGAAAATAAATTAAACTTTGAGTTAGCATAATGTAGCATATGAGAGATTTCGATGTGTTGTATTAGAGCGTATCTTATGGAATAAGCTATAGTTTTGAAGATGATATCTTGCCCGATGCAAAATCTTTCTTCCTAATTTTCTTGGCCAATTTCCCCGTTTTCCCTTTTCAGGTGAACTTGTTCATTCTTCGTTTTGCTTTTCGATGTTTACTTTTCTCAGTCCAGCTGTTCTCCTTGCTGTGCTTTGGATTATTTTATAGCCTAAAGCATTGCTCTACAAATTTGTCATTTAATCTATATAGATCGGTCTGAAATCTGATTTAAATATAATGTAGTACCTACAACTCTGTATCAAATCTAGCAACAAAGACTTGGTAATTCTACTTCCAATCACGGTTCATTATTGTCGACTCCTTGTGTAGCTGCAGTTCCTTCATGGCACTTGTTCTGAAGGTGTTTAATATTAAAAAATTTTCTAATCCAGCTATTTCTGAAGTGATGGGGCAAAGGCATCTAGTGAATGAATCGCGACAATAGGTGCAATTTGTTTGACAAGCGAATGCAAAGCTAATATATAAGCAATTGATAAAATTTTTGTGGGCTGCTCGAATGTCAATTGATCTTGGTCACGAATTTTTAATTCTTTGGTCATTCATATGCCTTGCTGTCTTTACAATGATTGCATATTTTGAAATTGGGGAAGAGAGGAAGCGTCACATGAGAAACTTGTGCCTTCTACTATGAAGGCACAGCAAATGAACTGTTGCAAACAAATTCAGGTATTATTTAGCAATGGTCTTTGAACAAAATTTTCCTGCTAAAAATAGCAGGTTGGCTTGAATTTGGGTCAGGTTTCTGTTGTATGTGATGTGTGTACTTGCTTGGCTTTAACTCTGCACCTTAGCTTTGAGTGTATGTATGTCATCTAAACATGCTTACCATGTTGGTTGCTGTCTTTTTGGTGCCACCTTAGTTGTAAAAATGCGCCTACGAGTGGCTATGCCCTACACTGCCACCTTCTCGACTAGGCTGGGTCACTTGGGCACTCAAGTGAAAAAGATATCTTAGAGTTCCTTTTCCCCCACTGTTCTTCTTCCAGTTTCACTTTTCTTTATTATTTTGCTTCATTTTATTTTTATTTTTTTCTCCTTCTTCCTTTTTTTTTTTTCATTTTCTGTTTTTGGCCTTCACCAAGGCTATCTTAGCACTTGTAACTACTAAGGATACCACATGCACATCTCATTAGGTCTATAGCATTGAAGGACTCGCATCCACAGGGAAGGAAGCTAGTCTTCTACCCAGATGTGTTATTGGGTCTATAGCATTGACTGACAGACATCCAGATGGAATGAACTTAGTTTTCACCCAGATGATATCTAGATGATCCCTGACTTCAGAAAATCTAGCAAGAAGCCGTGTCCTGTCTCCCAGTTATCCGTCCTTTCCAATACTTTCTGCGAGATGTAACAGAGATCCTGCTGCTGATTGAGCTCAATCCTCTGGCAGCTCCTCAATGAGTTCCTGGCCGTAACAGCTTGGTACCATCCTTCCAAATAATCCCCTTGAAAACTTGCCCAGTTGAATCAACTAACATCTTAGTTACAAACAAAGCCTTGGTCTGGATTCTTGCTGCGACATTGATTTGATGACACGCATGCCTCCTTCAGTGCTAGTGCTGCTAAGCCAAAATCCCACGTACACCCAAATCTTAACCTTCAATTGGAGCACATCATCCATCTTTTGTTTAAATAACAATTAACAATTTTACGGGATGTCTGATGTCACTCGTGATCTGTTAGAAAAGAAAACCAACAAGGTTTCAGAGAGAGGAAATTGAGGGAAGTCACAAGTTGAAGCCGCATTCCAACTTGTCTGAAAGACATCAAGTTACCAATATGTAGCAGCCTTTCCAAATGTTTGTAAGGATGTTATGAGATATTTAAGTGTTGAAGATTACTGGTACCTCAGATACAAGCTGGGGGCATAGCACCTATGCTATTTCTGTCAAGGTCGAGGTATCAGCTTCTTCAACCTATGTACCTTTTCTGAATATCTGCTGATTTAGATGAATTAAATTGCAGAGCTGTAACTGAATGAGAATGCCCTGGTTACTTGCACCCAGACAACCCTAGTGTTTAACCTTCTACAGGTAACATTTAACCTGAGCACTTTCTTCAGCTTCATGAAGACACCTGTTAATGGTCTTTTCCAGAAAATACCTGTTAATTGTGGTGTTTGAGATTGTTCAAGGGTAGTGCAATAAGTTTTGAATTTCGAGAGAAAGCTAATGCTGAAAGGTAATTTCTTGAGTGTCTAGATAAGAGCCTGCCTCAGTTATAGGGAACAACGACTAGGTTGTATTTTGTTCATCAGTTTCGCTGGAAGATTCAAGCGTTTTATGTATCACATTATTGCAAGATAAAGCAATCTGCACAGTGATGCACGTAAGAACCATTGGAACCAAGCAGCTGAGGCCGTTGACTTACATGTTTGTGATCTGCGAGTAGAGGAGGTCGAGAGCAGCAAAGGGACTGAACCGGCGAAAGTTAGTCATGCAGTGCTACACACCCTTTCGCACAAGGTTTCTAACTAAATCTAGAAGGCTGCCCTTTAGCTTGGTGGGGAAGATTCTAATGCAAAGAAATCCCACGTTCTCTCCTACGTCAAAGAAGATGTCTGTTTTGCAACCTGTGCCTGTTTAAATTTAAGCCTGTGCAAGTATGTATTTCAAGAACCATCAGAAAAGATAGGTAAAGAGTAATTTACTGGCAAATGGGGAACTATAGTTCAGCTAATGAAGCGAAACTGAAATTCATAGTCTATAGCGTACAAGAGCCAGTCAATTAGGCTGCAAGAACGATTGAATAAACTGCAGACAATAATAATAAAATAATCATCATCGTCAACATCAACTGCTGCTGCTGCTACTACTATATGGTTCTCAGTAGTTCTCGTCGTTGAGTTATTGAACAAAATCCAGAATTGAGGATGGCGTTGGAGAGCATCTGAGATCATGCCTCCAATGCTCCACATTTGATCATGATTCTTGATCCTGTGGTCCCTTTGTAACTCAAAAGCTCTGCTAAATTGCATGCCCATGATTCTAGCAGAACTCAGAAGGCATATTACTTTGATAAATTCCAGCTCATTTTAAGTGGTATTTGCAAAGCAAGAACAGGGAAGACTCAGACGAGACAAATAATTCCCATATCGACCGAAATTGCTCCCCTACATACAAGATATAACATTCCTTTTTAGAACCTTTTGAGACCATGAAAGACTACTTACACAAAGCTCGTTTGAGAAGCATGAGATAACAGGGTTCAAAGCTTATTGACAAACTCGCTTCGACTGGAGTTTTTCCTTCTTGGTGAAAGATGGCTTCTTTCACAACAGGGCAGCCCTTCCCGTGGCAAAATCATGGCAGCTTTTTCCTAAATTCTTGCTCCTGGACACAAGTCTGTTGCCGAGAACCCATATACGTGACACAGGTATGAAGGTAAAAGAACTTGAAATCCTTCTTAAAACAAAATGAACACATTTTAATTTCTTTTTGGCAGTAATTTGTCCCCACAGGCATTTGTTGTCCTGACTACTGCCTACGTGCTTTTACAAGTTTCCCGCTGCTTGCAAGTAATTTTTTAATAATTCGCCTCCTAGAATAGTCTTCATCATGGTGTGACCACACACCAAACACTTAATAGGATGATTCTACAACATTAAAAACAATAATGGAAAAGAAAAGCGAAACCAACAGAACCACCATGTAACCACTATCATCCTCTTGCCCAAAAAGCTGTAAAACCATCATTCTTTTGCCTTTCAAAGGGCTAAAGAATCACAACTTGTGCTTCATCAGCATATGGAGATCACGCATGTCATTGAGAATCACAAGTTTCAGTATCACAGTCTGTTTTTTCATATTCTGTGACGTCTGTGACATAATAACAACGGCCTGTCAAAGTTGAGGAATCTTCTTGGTTCTGTGAGATTTAACAAGAAATCAAGCACACAAATTACTGTCCAGGATAGCATTGCACACCTTGGCAGCCTCTGTCAAATCACAAACAGAAGGTGAGTCTTCTATGGTTCACATTCATTGAATTCTGAAATCAACTCACCCAAAAGAAAAAAGAAAAAGCAAACATGTGAAGTTTATAGAAAACAAAAACTGAGAGAGAACAAAAACATGCTCACAAGCATTCATAGGAATTGTCAACATATTTATTACCACATGAAATTTTGAAGTTAGGAAATATATAATCAATTTTGTTCTTTTAACTCCAATAGTAACGCTCTTTTACAACAGAAGTAGTTAAATGTCATAAAAAAAAAAGCAAGATCGAATATTCTGAATAAGTGAACAAACACAGAATTCATGTCGACGAACTTAAGCATTTCAGAAAGTTGAAACTGTCCAGACCGTAAAAAATTACATGAAAAGAAGGAGAAAAAGCATTTATTTGAAGCGTCAGTATAAAAAATGCAATAAAGAGGAAAAGATATGGAAAGAGAAGCAAGCCACAAAAAAAGAAAAAAAGCCTCCTTAGCAGTTGAAGTTGAAGTCTACCTGTCAATGACAGTCCCAACATTATTCCCTTGGTGTTATAGTGCTGTTACTGCTGTATAAACTGTGTAATTGGATAATAGTTCCAATCCACCAAGGAAAGAGAATGTTCAAAGTTCTTGATCAAGTTCTGTCTGCTTTCAGAAAACTTGACTGCATGTCGGGTTGCAAATACGATATGGTAAAAGAAAATTGATTAGTATATCTACACATCGTAAATACCATTAAACATAGTGTTACTAATCATGCGCAGCATGCTAAATGATTAAGACATACAAACAAAGTAAGACAGTCAAACAAATCCAGACATGTCTGCTAGAAGACTAAGAACTCCATTTTCAAACAGAAAGGTGATTACACAACTAGATACTGTACCTTTTCTTAAACCAAGCTGTTCCAGTGATCTTGCTTTAAGTAAAATAGCTTCAAGCAAGAGACTCACAGAATGCATAGACATTGTATTTTTTTTGCACCTTCTGGCTTTTAAATCGAGCTTTTTGACGCTGGACCTTATCAGCTATAGATTTAGTCATCTTGGGTATCAAACTCTGTATATCAATCCCACGGAACACCTGGAGAGGAGCAGCATAGTTACCTCTGGTACTCAGCCATCCCAATAAAGCACGCGCTTCCTGCACAGGAAAATGAGATTAACGAATATTAAAAACAACCATCTATAGAGCCGTCAAGAGGAAAATAGAACACCAAAAAGGGGAAGAAAAGCACGTGCTTCCTGCACAGAAAAATGAGATTAACGAATATTAAAAACAACCATCTATAGAGCCGTCAAGAGGAAAATAGAACACCAAAAACGGGAAGAAAGGCATCTCATCCATATGTGCAACTAGCTACTTTTATCAAATGACACTTACAATACATGAAGAAGATTTTACATTTTAGTATCCAAAATGTCTTTGCCTGCCTTCCCCTTGACGGAGTAGCTCAAGCACCCTTAATTTACATGGACGAATCGAGGCGAAGGGAGGATTTCAGGATTGATTAAAGTACGCAGAAGGGAAGAGAGCCAAGCCTAATAGATGGAACTAATAATTTAAAAATCTTACTCAATATAATTACTGGCTACTATCTTTAATCAACCTGCACGGTCTTTTTTTGCATTGTCAAGACACCAACTCGCGCAACCTCTCTGATCACTGATCCCACTCAAACCTATCCCAATAATTTATTATTAGTTTTCGTAAATTTTCAACAGAGCTGCTGCCCAACTGAAATAAATTTGATAGGTGCAATCTGATCTTATAAGTGTGATCTCATAATAGTTTGATAGGAATCTTCCTCAATCTAGACGTGTTTGTAAACAATCATATATTTTGAATTAGACACTTATGTGTCAGACAGATAAAAATAATCTCAAACCGGCTCTTGATTGAGACAAAAGCAAAAAGAAAAAGGACATTAAACTTGATCTGCAAGGGAACAAAAAATGCAGAAAAATGAACTAATCATGAAGGGTTTGCCATGTAAAATGTCATGATGCAGTTGAAACATGAAGTGAGTATTTTTCACCATTGCCTTTTCTTTCTTTTTTGCACTTTTGAAGATTTAAGATATTTCCTTGTTATAATGTATTATATATCTATATGGATGGTTCTATTGCCTTCCCCTTGACGAAGTAACTCAAGCACCCTTAATTTACATGGACGAATCGAGGCGAAGGGAGGATTTCAGGATTGATTAAAGTACGCAGAAGGGAAGAGAGTCAAGCCTAATAGATGGAACTAATAATTTAAAAATCGCTACTATTTTTAATCAACCTGCACGGTCTTTTTTTGCATTGTCAAGACACCAACTCGCGCAACCTCTCTTTCTCTTTTATCTCTTTAGATCAGCACTTGTTAGCTCAATAAACATATGGTTCAACTATGAATCATGATAAATATGCATACTTTAGCTTTATATCACGAATTCATAATTGCATGTGCTAGCTTAATTGCAATTGTTTGATTGATTAATTATAGTAATAACGATTTGAAAAATGAAATAGAACACATTTTATGTTATTGTGATAAATTTATGAATTTGTCTTCAAGCTTCCGCTTCATTCCACCTCGACAAGCTCATCGCTTTGCTTCGCCTCATCACATTTCACAACACTGATGGGCTTCATCACTAGCGATTACTAGCTAGCGAGCAACAATAAGGGAGCAAAGAAAATTCTTAAAATGGATACAGAGGCACTTAAGTGTTGGATCCACACACAAGTCTGAACTTGAATATCACCTAAAAGATTTAAGTGAAACCAGGAATGATCCACGATTATTCATTGAATAACATGGGAGAGAGAAAAACTTTACCCTGCACGATTATTCACTGAATTCACTGTCTGGAACCAGGAATGATGGCGGCAACCTTGGATGTCAACTAAGTGAGCAAGGGTGTCCAACAGTTGCATTTTTCCTTGCCCACACTCTCTTTGTGTATTCTGTCTTTGTTTTCGAGAAAGCGTTCAAGTGATCTGCGCCCACTTGAACGAAACGAAGGCTTGCGGCTTACTGGCGAGAGCTTGACGCGCCGCGCAGTCCGGAGTAGTCGGGCCGTGACAGTGCAAGTCGCTTCATCAACATCCTAAAGTCACCCACACGTCTCACAAGACTACTTTCTCTTTTGTTGTATGGGGTTCATCGTATCTTATGCGCTCAAAATGAGACGATCACATATAATTCACATCACATGCCTTGAGCGCACTTGTCTAGTATTGCATGCTTTTTATGTATTTTCCTCTCGTCAAACGAGTAACCACCTAAAACTGACCATCATACCAATGCATCTAGTTGGCCATGCATTGGTCGTGTCAACTAGTCAGCCATTTATTTCAATTGCATCTAACTGACATTTTTGTTGCTTCATCAATATCCTAGAGGAATTCCTAGGTCTCACAGGACTGCTTTCCCTTTTGTTGTATGGGGTTCATTGTATCTTTTGCGCTCAAAATGAAACGATCACATATCATTCACATCACATCCCTTGAGCGAACTTGTATAGTATTGCATGCTTTTCATTGACTTCCTTTTGTCTAACGAGTAAACCTCGTAAAACTGACCATTATACCAATGCATCTAGTTGGTCATGCATTGGTCGTGTCAACCAGTCAACCATTTATTTCAGTTGCATCTAACTGACATTTTTAACTTGATGGTGTGCATGTTGCTTCATCAAGATCCTAGAGCAGTCCTCATGTCTCACAGGACTGCTTTCCCTTTTGTTGTAGGTTCATCGTATCTTTTTCCCTCAAAATGACACGATCACAGATCATTTACATAACATCCCTTGAGCGCACTGGTCATGTATTGCATGTTTTTCATTGACTTTCCTTGTGCCATACGCATAAGCTCCTGAAACTGACCATTATACCAATGCATCTAGTTGGTCATGCATTAGTCGTGTCAACCAGTCAGCCATTTATTTCAATTGCATCTAACCAACATTTTTAACTTGATGGTGCGCATGTTGCTTCATCAAGATCCTAGAACAGTTTCCACGTCTCACAGGACTGCTTTCCCTTTTGTTGTAAGGGGGTTCATCGTATCTTTTGCACTCAAAATGAGACGATCACATATCATTCACATCACATCCCTTTAATGCACTTGTCTAGTATTGCATGCTTTTCATTGAGTTTCCTTATGTCTAACGAGTAACCTCGTAAAATTGACCATTATACCAATCAATCTAGTTGGCCGTGCATTGGTCGTTTCAACCAGTCAGCCATTTATTTCAATTGCATCTAATTGACATTTTTAACTTGATGGTGCCCATGTTGCCTCATCAAGATCCTAGAGCAGTTACCAGGTATCACAGGACTGCTTTCCCTTTTGTTGTATGGGGTTCATTGTATCTTTTGCGCTCAAAATGAAACGATCACATATCATTCACATCACATCCCTTGAGCGAACTTGTATAGTATTGCATGCTTTTCATTGACTTCCTTTTGTCTAACGAGTAACCTCCTAAAACTGACCATTATACCAATGCATCTAGTTGGTCATGCATTGGTCGTGTCAACCAGTCAACCATTTATTTTTTTATTTTAATTGCATCTAACTGACATTTTTAACTTGATGGTGCGCATGTTGTTTCATCAAGATCCTATAGCAGTCCTCATGTCTCACAGGACTGCTTTCCCTTTTGTTGTAAGGGGGTTTCATCGTATCTTTTTCGCTCAAAATGACACGATCACATATCATTTACATAACATCTCTTGAGCGCACTTGTCAGGTATTGCATGCTTTTCGTTGACTTTCCTTGTGTCATACGCATAAGCTCCTGAAACTGACCATTATACCAATGCATCTAGTTGGCATGCATTAGTCGTGTCAACCAGTCAGCCATTTATTTCAATTGCATTTAACCAACATTTTTAACTTGATGGTGCGCATGTTGCTTCATCAAGATCCTAGAGCAGTTTCCACGTCTCATAGGACTGCTTTCCCTTTTGTTGTAAGGGGGTTAATCGTATCTTTTGCGCTCAAAATGAGACGATCACATATCATTCACATCACATCCCTTTAGTGCACTTGTCTACTATTGCATGCTTTCCATTGACTTTCCTTATGTCTAACGAGTAACCTCGTAAAACTGACCATTATATCAATGCATCTAGTTGGTCATGCATTGGTCGTCTTAACCAGTCAGCCATTTATTTCAATTGCATCTAACTCACATTTTTAACATGATGGTATGCATGTTGCTTCATCAAGATCCCATATCAGTCCTCATGTATCACAGGACTGCTTTCCCTTTTGTTGTAAGGGGGTTCATTGTATCTTTTTTCGCTCAAAATGACACGACTACATATCATTTACATAACATCCCTTGAGGGTCCTTGTCAAGTATTGCATGCTTTTCATTGACTTTCCTTTTGTCTAACAAGTAACCTCCTAAAACTGACCATTATACCAATGCATCTAGTTGGCCATGCATTGGTCATCTCAACCAGTCAGCCATTTATTTCAATAACATCTAACTGACATTTTTAACTTGATGGTGCACATGTTGCTTCATCAAGATCCTAGAGCAGTCCTCATGTCTCACAGAACTGCTTTCCCTTTTGTTGTAAGGGGGTTCATCGTATCTTTTTTCGCTCAAAATGACACGATCACATATCATTTACATAACATCCCTTGAGTGTCCTTGTCAAGTATTGCATGCTTTTCATTGACTTTCCTTTTGTCTAACAAGTAACCTCTTAAAACTGACCATTATACCAATGCATCTAGTTGGCCATGCATTAGTCGTATCAACGAGTCAGCCATTTATTTCAATTGCATCTAACCAACATTTTTAACTTGATGGTGCACATGTTGCTTTATCAAGATCCTAAAGCAGTTTCCACGTCTCACACGACTGCTTTCCCTTTTGTTGTAAGGGGGTTCATCGTATCTTTTGCGCTCAAAATAAGACGATCACATATCATTCACATCACATCCCTTTAGCGCACTTGTCTAGTATTGCTTGCTTTTCATTGACTTTCCTTATGTCCAACGAGTAACCTCGTAAAACTGACCATATTACCAATGCATCTAGTTGGTCGTGCATTGGTCGTGTCAACCAGTCAGCCTTTTATTTCAATTGCACCTAATTGACATTTTTAACTTGATGGTGCCCATGTTGCTTCATCGAGATCCTAGACCAGTTCTCAGGTCTCTTCCCTTTTGTTGTATGAGGTTCATCATATCTTTTGCGCTCAAAATGAAATGATCACATATCATTCACATCACAACCCTTGAGCGTGCATGCTTTTCATTGACTTCCTTTTGTCTAACGTGTAACCTCCTAAAACTGACCATCATACCAAAGCATCTAGTTGGTCATGCATTGGTCGTGTCAACCAGTCAGCGATTTATTTCATTTATTTCAGAGTTGCATCTAACTGACATTTTTAACTTGATGGTGCACATGTTGCTTCATCAAGATCCTAGAGCAGTCCTCATGCCTTTTGTTGTAAGAGGGTTGATCGTATCTTTTTCGCTCAAAATGACACGATCGCGTATCATTTACATAAGGTCCCTTGAGTGCACTTGTCAAGTATTCCATGCTTTTGATTGACTTTCCTTGTGCAATACGCATAAGCTCCTAAAAATGACCATTATACCAATGCATCTAGTTGGCCATGCATTAGTCGTGTCAACCAGTAAGCCATTTATTTCAATTGCATCTAACCAATATTTTTAACTTGATGGTGCGCATGTTGCTTCATCAAAATCCTAGAGCAGTTTCCACGTCTCACAGGACTGCTTTCCAACAAGGGGTTAATCGTATCTTTTGCGCTCAAAATGAGACGATCACATCACATCGCCAATGCATCTAGTTGGCCACGCATTGATCGTGTCAACCAGTCAGCCATTTATTTCAATTGCATCTAATTGACATTTTTAGCTTGATGGTGCGCAACAAGATCCTAGAGCAATTCCCAGGTCTCACAAGACTGCTTTCCTTTTTGTTGTACCGGGTTCATCGTATGTTTTGCACTCAAAATGAGACGATCACATATCATTCACATCACATATTTGGGAAGAATGAAAAAGATCACAAAGCTAGTAAAACTTTCAAAACAATTTATAAGTGTCTAAAAATTTCAAATTAGTAAGTACGAGAGAACAGTTTGAAACCATTTGCAATTGTAAAAAGAAAGCCAAAAAAATCATCAAATCGTAAAACTGATAAGAGCCGTATGCCTTGGAAATTTTGAATGTTTCTTACAAAGTAATTAGAGATTTTCAGAATATTTGTACCACACCATTGATTCATCCTTTACAGACATATATGTTCCACAAGTTTCCTTCGTCAAAAAGCTCATGTCTAGTCAAGGGAGCATAAATGATATTTCCCAAGGCCAATTCTAATCTTCCTCCCTGACAGCTGATCATGTACAATACAATCTGCAGGAGAAAATGTGTATATAATTTTATATGTAATTTGACCAATGAAAACTAGATTTACGACAAGAGAGGGAACATGGTAACAGCACTATAACACCAAGATCCTAGATCCTAGAACAGTTACCACGTCTCACAGGACTGCTTTCCCTTTTGTTGTAAGGGGTTCATCGTATCTTTTGCGCTCAAAATGAGACGAGCACATATCATTCACATCACATCCCTTTAATGCACTTGTCTAGTATTGCATGCTTTTCATTGAGTTTCCTTATGTCTAACGAGTAACCTCGTAAAATTGACCATTATACCAATCAATCTAGTTGGCCGTGCATTGGTCGTTTCAACCAGTCAGCCATTTATTTCAATTGCATCTAATTGACATTTTTAACTTGATGGTGCCCATATTGCTTCATCAAGATCCTAGAGCAGTTACCAGGTCTCACAGGACTGCTTTCCCTTTTGTTGTATGGGGTTCATTGTAACTTTTGCGCTCAAAATGAAACGATCACATATCATTCACATCACATCCCTTGAGCGCACTTGTATAGTATTGCATGCTTTTCATTGACTTCCTTTTGTCTAACGAGTAACCTCCTAAAACTGACCATTATACCAATGCATCTAGTTGGTCATGCATTGGTCGTGTCAACCAGTCAACCATTTATTTTTTTATTTTAATTGCATCTAACTGACATTTTTAACTTGATGGTGCGCATGTTGCTTCATCAAGATCCTAGAGCAGTCCTCATGTCTCACAGGACTGCTTTCCCTTTTGTTGTAAGGGGGTTTCATCGTATCTTTTTCGCTCAAAATGACACGATCACATATCATTTACATAACATCTCTTGAGCGCACTTATCAGGTATTGCATGCTTTTCGTTGACTTTCCTTGTGTCATACGCATAAGCTCCTGAAACTGACCATTATACCAATGCATCTAGTTGGCATGCATTAGTCGTGTCAACCAGTCAGCCATTTATTTCAATTGCATTTAACCAACATTTTTAACTTGATGGTGCGCATGTTGCTTCATCAAGATCCTAGAGCAGTTTCCACGTCTCATAGGACTGCTTTACCTTTTGTTGTAAGGGGGTTCATCGTATCTTTTGCGCTCAAAATGAAACGATCACATATCATTCACATCACATCCCTTTAGTGCACTTGTCTACTATTGCATGCTTTCCATTGACTTTCCTTATGTCTAACGAGTAACCTCGTAAAACTGACCATTATATCAATGCATCTAGTTGGATGTCTAACGAGTAACCTCGTAAAACTGACCATTATATCAATGCATCTAGTTGGCCATGCATTGGTGGTCTTAACCAGTCAGCCATTTATTTCAGTTGCATCTAACTCACATTTTTAACATGATGGTACGCATGTTGCTTCATCAAGATCCCATATCAGTCCTCATGTATCACAGGACTGCTTTCCCTTTTGTTGTAAGGGGGTTCATCGTATCTTTTTTCGCTCAAAATGACACAACCACATATCATTTACATAACATCCCTTGAGGGTCCTTGTCAAGTATTGCATGCTTTTCATTGACTTTCCTTTTGTCTAACAAGTAACCTCCTAAAACTGACCATTATACCAATGCATCTAGTTGGCCATGCATTGGTCATCTCAACCAGTCAGCCATTTATTTCAATAGCATTTAACTGACATTTTTAACTTGATGGTGCACATGTTGCTTCATCAAGATCCTAGAGCAGTCCTCATGTCTCACAGAACTGCTTTCCCTTTTGTTGTAAGGGGGTTCATCGTATCTTTTTTCGCTCAAAATGACACGATCACATATCATTTACATAACATCCCTTGAGTGCCCTTGTCAAGTATTGCATGCTTTTCATTGACTTTCCTTTTGTCTAACAAGTAACCTCTTAAAACTGACCATTATACCAATGCATCTAGTTGGCCATGCATTAGTCGTGTCAATGGCCAACTAGATGCATTTATTTCAATTGCATCTAACCAACATTTTTAACTTGATGGTGCGCATGTTGCTTCATCAAGATCCTAAAGCAGTTTCCACGTCTCACACGACTGCTTTCCTTTTGTTGTAAGGGGGTTCATCGTATCTTTTGCGCTCAAAATGAGACGATCACATATCATTCACATCACATCCCTTTAGCGCACTTGTCTAGTATTGCATGCTTTTCATTTTGGTTCTTCCAGCACGTGATGAAAATAAATTAAACTTTGAGTTAGCATAATGTAGCATATGAGAGATTTCGATGTGTTGTATTAGAGCGTATCTTATGGAATAAGCTATAGTTTTGAAGATGATATCTTGCCCGATGCAAAATCTTTCTTCCTAATTTTCTTGGCCAATTTCCCCGTTTTCCCTTTTCAGGTGAACTTGTTCATTCTTCGTTTTGCTTTTCGATGTTTACTTTTCTCAGTCCAGCTGTTCTCCTTGCTGTGCTTTGGATTATTTTATAGCCTAAAGCATTGCTCTACAAATTTGTCATTTAATCTATATAGATCGGTCTGAAATCTGATTTAAATATAATGTAGTACCTACAACTCTGTATCAAATCTAGCAACAAAGACTTGGTAATTCTACTTCCAATCACGGTTCATTATTGTCGACTCCTTGTGTAGCTGCAGTTCCTTCATGGCACTTGTTCTGAAGGTGTTTAATATTAAAAAATTTTCTAATCCAGCTATTTCTGAAGTGATGGGGCAAAGGCATCTAGTGAATGAATCGCGACAATAGGTGCAATTTGTTTGACAAGCGAATGCAAAGCTAATATATAAGCAATTGATAAAATTTTTGTGGGCTGCTCGAATGTCAATTGATCTTGGTCACGAATTTTTAATTCTTTGGTCATTCATATGCCTTGCTGTCTTTACAATGATTGCATATTTTGAAATTGGGGAAGAGAGGAAGCGTCACATGAGAAACTTGTGCCTTCTACTATGAAGGCACAGCAAATGAACTGTTGCAAACAAATTCAGGTATTATTTAGCAATGGTCTTTGAACAAAATTTTCCTGCTAAAAATAGCAGGTTGGCTTGAATTTGGGTCAGGTTTCTGTTGTATGTGATGTGTGTACTTGCTTGGCTTTAACTCTGCACCTTAGCTTTGAGTGTATGTATGTCATCTAAACATGCTTACCATGTTGGTTGCTGTCTTTTCTGGTGCCACCTTAGTTGTAAAAATGCGCCTACGAGTGGCTATGCCCTACACTGCCACCTTCTCGACTAGGCTGGGTCACTTGGGCACTCAAGTGAAAAAGATATCTTAGAGTTCCTTTTCCCCCACTGTTCTTCTTCCAGTTTCACTTTTCTTTATTATTTTGCTTCATTTTATTTTTATTTTTTTCTCCTTCTTCCTTTTTTTTTTTTCATTTTCTGTTTTTGGCCTTCACCAAGGCTATCTTAGCACTTGTAACTACTAAGGATACCACATGCACATCTCATTAGGTCTATAGCATTGAAGGACTCGCATCCACAGGGAAGGAAGCTAGTCTTCTACCCAGATGTGTTATTGGGTCTATAGCATTGACTGACAGACATCCAGATGGAATGAACTTAGTTTTCACCCAGATGATATCTAGATGATCCCTGACTTCAGAAAATCTAGCAAGAAGCCGTGTCCTGTCTCCCAGTTATCCGTCCTTTCCAATACTTTCTGCGAGATGTAACAGAGATCCTGCTGCTGATTGAGCTCAATCCTCTGGCAGCTCCTCAATGAGTTCCTGGCCGTAACAGCTTGGTACCATCCTTCCAAATAATCCCCTTGAAAACTTGCCCAGTTGAATCAACTAACATCTTAGTTACAAACAAAGCCTTGGTCTGGATTCTTGCTGCGACATTGATTTGATGACACGCATGCCTCCTTCAGTGCTAGTGCTGCTAAGCCAAAATCCCACGTACACCCAAATCTTAACCTTCAATTGGAGCACATCATCCATCTTTTGTTTAAATAACAATTAACAATTTTACGGGATGTCTGATGTCACTCGTGATCTGTTAGAAAAGAAAACCAACAAGGTTTCAGAGAGAGGAAATTGAGGGAAGTCACAAGTTGAAGCCGCATTCCAACTTGTCTGAAAGACATCAAGTTACCAATATGTAGCAGCCTTTCCAAATGTTTGTAAGGATGTTATGAGATATTTAAGTGTTGAAGATTACTGGTACCTCAGATACAAGCTGGGGGCATAGCACCTATGCTATTTCTGTCAAGGTCGAGGTATCAGCTTCTTCAACCTATGTACCTTTTCTGAATATCTGCTGATTTAGATGAATTAAATTGCAGAGCTGTAACTGAATGAGAATGCCCTGGTTACTTGCACCCAGACAACCCTAGTGTTTAACCTTCTACAGGTAACATTTAACCTGAGCACTTTCTTCAGCTTCATGAAGACACCTGTTAATGGTCTTTTCCAGAAAATACCTGTTAATTGTGGTGTTTGAGATTGTTCAAGGGTAGTGCAATAAGTTTTGAATTTCGAGAGAAAGCTAATGCTGAAAGGTAATTTCTTGAGTGTCTAGATAAGAGCCTGCCTCAGTTATAGGGAACAACGACTAGGTTGTATTTTGTTCATCAGTTTCGCTGGAAGATTCAAGCGTTTTATGTATCACATTATTGCAAGATAAAGCAATCTGCACAGTGATGCACGTAAGAACCATTGGAACCAAGCAGCTGAGGCCGTTGACTTACATGTTTGTGATCTGCGAGTAGAGGAGGTCGAGAGCAGCAAAGGGACTGAACCGGCGAAAGTTAGTCATGCAGTGCTACACACCCTTTCGCACAAGGTTTCTAACTAAATCTAGAAGGCTGCCCTTTAGCTTGGTGGGGAAGATTCTAATGCAAAGAAATCCCACGTTCTCTCCTACGTCAAAGAAGATGTCTGTTTTGCAACCTGTGCCTGTTTAAATTTAAGCCTGTGCAAGTATGTATTTCAAGAACCATCAGAAAAGATAGGTAAAGAGTAATTTACTGGCAAATGGGGAACTATAGTTCAGCTAATGAAGCGAAACTGAAATTCATAGTCTATAGCGTACAAGAGCCAGTCAATTAGGCTGCAAGAACGATTGAATAAACTGCAGACAATAATAATAAAATAATCATCATCGTCAACATCAACTGCTGCTGCTGCTACTACTATATGGTTCTCAGTAGTTCTCGTCGTTGAGTTATTGAACAAAATCCAGAATTGAGGATGGCGTTGGAGAGCATCTGAGATCATGCCTCCAATGCTCCACATTTGATCATGATTCTTGATCCTGTGGTCCCTTTGTAACTCAAAAGCTCTGCTAAATTGCATGCCCATGATTCTAGCAGAACTCAGAAGGCATATTACTTTGATAAATTCCAGCTCATTTTAAGTGGTATTTGCAAAGCAAGAACAGGGAAGACTCAGACGAGACAAATAATTCCCATATCGACCGAAATTGCTCCCCTACATACAAGATATAACATTCCTTTTTAGAACCTTTTGAGACCATGAAAGACTACTTACACAAAGCTCGTTTGAGAAGCATGAGATAACAGGGTTCAAAGCTTATTGACAAACTCGCTTCGACTGGAGTTTTTCCTTCTTGGTGAAAGATGGCTTCTTTCACAACAGGGCAGCCCTTCCCGTGGCAAAATCATGGCAGCTTTTTCCTAAATTCTTGCTCCTGGACACAAGTCTGTTGCCGAGAACCCATATACGTGACACAGGTATGAAGGTAAAAGAACTTGAAATCCTTCTTAAAACAAAATGAACACATTTTAATTTCTTTTTGGCAGTAATTTGTCCCCACAGGCATTTGTTGTCCTGACTACTGCCTACGTGCTTTTACAAGTTTCCCGCTGCTTGCAAGTAATTTTTTAATAATTCGCCTCCTAGAATAGTCTTCATCATGGTGTGACCACACACCAAACACTTAATAGGATGATTCTACAACATTAAAAACAATAATGGAAAAGAAAAGCGAAACCAACAGAACCACCATGTAACCACTATCATCCTCTTGCCCAAAAAGCTGTAAAACCATCATTCTTTTGCCTTTCAAAGGGCTAAAGAATCACAACTTGTGCTTCATCAGCATATGGAGATCACGCATGTCATTGAGAATCACAAGTTTCAGTATCACAGTCTGTTTTTTCATATTCTGTGACGTCTGTGACATAATAACAACGGCCTGTCAAAGTTGAGGAATCTTCTTGGTTCTGTGAGATTTAACAAGAAATCAAGCACACAAATTACTGTCCAGGATAGCATTGCACACCTTGGCAGCCTCTGTCAAATCACAAACAGAAGGTGAGTCTTCTATGGTTCACATTCATTGAATTCTGAAATCAACTCACCCAAAAGAAAAAAGAAAAAGCAAACATGTGAAGTTTATAGAAAACAAAAACTGAGAGAGAACAAAAACATGCTCACAAGCATTCATAGGAATTGTCAACATATTTATTACCACATGAAATTTTGAAGTTAGGAAATATATAATCAATTTTGTTCTTTTAACTCCAATAGTAACGCTCTTTTACAACAGAAGTAGTTAAATGTCATAAAAAAAAAAAGCAAGATCGAATATTCTGAATAAGTGAACAAACACAGAATTCATGTCGACGAACTTAAGCATTTCAGAAAGTTGAAACTGTCCAGACCGTAAAAAATTACATGAAAAGAAGGAGAAAAAGCATTTATTTGAAGCGTCAGTATAAAAAATGCAATAAAGAGGAAAAGATATGGAAAGAGAAGCAAGCCACAAAAAAAGAAAAAAAGCCTCCTTAGCAGTTGAAGTTGAAGTCTACCTGTCAATGACAGTCCCAACATTATTCCCTTGGTGTTATAGTGCTGTTACTGCTGTATAAACTGTGTAATTGGATAATAGTTCCAATCCACCAAGGAAAGAGAATGTTCAAAGTTCTTGATCAAGTTCTGTCTGCTTTCAGAAAACTTGACTGCATGTCGGGTTGCAAATACGATATGGTAAAAGAAAATTGATTAGTATATCTACACATCGTAAATACCATTAAACATAGTGTTACTAATCATGCGCAGCATGCTAAATGATTAAGACATACAAACAAAGTAAGACAGTCAAACAAATCCAGACATGTCTGCTAGAAGACTAAGAACTCCATTTTCAAACAGAAAGGTGATTACACAACTAGATACTGTACCTTTTCTTAAACCAAGCTGTTCCAGTGATCTTGCTTTAAGTAAAATAGCTTCAAGCAAGAGACTCACAGAATGCATAGACATTGTATTTTTTTTGCACCTTCTGGCTTTTAAATCGAGCTTTTTGACGCTGGACCTTATCAGCTATAGATTTAGTCATCTTGGGTATCAAACTCTGTATATCAATCCCACGGAACACCTGGAGAGGAGCAGCATAGTTACCTCTGGTACTCAGCCATCCCAATAAAGCACGCGCTTCCTGCACAGGAAAATGAGATTAACGAATATTAAAAACAACCATCTATAGAGCCGTCAAGAGGAAAATAGAACACCAAAAAGGGGAAGAAAAGCACGTGCTTCCTGCACAGAAAAATGAGATTAACGAATATTAAAAACAACCATCTATAGAGCCGTCAAGAGGAAAATAGAACACCAAAAACGGGAAGAAAGGCATCTCATCCATATGTGCAACTAGCTACTTTTATCAAATGACACTTACAATACATGAAGAAGATTTTACATTTTAGTATCCAAAATGTCTTTGCCTGCCTTCCCCTTGACGGAGTAGCTCAAGCACCCTTAATTTACATGGACGAATCGAGGCGAAGGGAGGATTTCAGGATTGATTAAAGTACGCAGAAGGGAAGAGAGCCAAGCCTAATAGATGGAACTAATAATTTAAAAATCTTACTCAATATAATTACTGGCTACTATCTTTAATCAACCTGCACGGTCTTTTTTTGCATTGTCAAGACACCAACTCGCGCAACCTCTCTGATCACTGATCCCACTCAAACCTATCCCAATAATTTATTATTAGTTTTCGTAAATTTTCAACAGAGCTGCTGCCCAACTGAAATAAATTTGATAGGTGCAATCTGATCTTATAAGTGTGATCTCATAATAGTTTGATAGGAATCTTCCTCAATCTAGACGTGTTTGTAAACAATCATATATTTTGAATTAGACACTTATGTGTCAGACAGATAAAAATAATCTCAAACCGGCTCTTGATTGAGACAAAAGCAAAAAGAAAAAGGACATTAAACTTGATCTGCAAGGGAACAAAAAATGCAGAAAAATGAACTAATCATGAAGGGTTTGCCATGTAAAATGTCATGATGCAGTTGAAACATGAAGTGAGTATTTTTCACCATTGCCTTTTCTTTCTTTTTTGCACTTTTGAAGATTTAAGATATTTCCTTGTTATAATGTATTATATATCTATATGGATGGTTCTATTGCCTTCCCCTTGACGAAGTAACTCAAGCACCCTTAATTTACATGGACGAATCGAGGCGAAGGGAGGATTTCAGGATTGATTAAAGTACGCAGAAGGGAAGAGAGTCAAGCCTAATAGATGGAACTAATAATTTAAAAATCGCTACTATTTTTAATCAACCTGCACGGTCTTTTTTTGCATTGTCAAGACACCAACTCGCGCAACCTCTCTTTCTCTTTTATCTCTTTAGATCAGCACTTGTTAGCTCAATAAACATATGGTTCAACTATGAATCATGATAAATATGCATACTTTAGCTTTATATCACGAATTCATAATTGCATGTGCTAGCTTAATTGCAATTGTTTGATTGATTAATTATAGTAATAACGATTTGAAAAATGAAATAGAACACATTTTATGTTATTGTGATAAATTTATGAATTTGTCTTCAAGCTTCCGCTTCATTCCACCTCGACAAGCTCATCGCTTTGCTTCGCCTCATCACATTTCACAACACTGATGGGCTTCATCACTAGCGATTACTAGCTAGCGAGCAACAATAAGGGAGCAAAGAAAATTCTTAAAATGGATACAGAGGCACTTAAGTGTTGGATCCACACACAAGTCTGAACTTGAATATCACCTAAAAGATTTAAGTGAAACCAGGAATGATCCACGATTATTCATTGAATAACATGGGAGAGAGAAAAACTTTACCCTGCACGATTATTCACTGAATTCACTGTCTGGAACCAGGAATGATGGCGGCAACCTTGGATGTCAACTAAGTGAGCAAGGGTGTCCAACAGTTGCATTTTTCCTTGCCCACACTCTCTTTGTGTATTCTGTCTTTGTTTTCGAGAAAGCGTTCAAGTGATCTGCGCCCACTTGAACGAAACGAAGGCTTGCGGCTTACTGGCGAGAGCTTGACGCGCCGCGCAGTCCGGAGTAGTCGGGCCGTGACAGTGCAAGTCGCTTCATCAACATCCTAAAGTCACCCACACGTCTCACAAGACTACTTTCTCTTTTGTTGTATGGGGTTCATCGTATCTTATGCGCTCAAAATGAGACGATCACATATAATTCACATCACATGCCTTGAGCGCACTTGTCTAGTATTGCATGCTTTTTATGTATTTTCCTCTCGTCAAACGAGTAACCACCTAAAACTGACCATCATACCAATGCATCTAGTTGGCCATGCATTGGTCGTGTCAACTAGTCAGCCATTTATTTCAATTGCATCTAACTGACATTTTTGTTGCTTCATCAATATCCTAGAGGAATTCCTAGGTCTCACAGGACTGCTTTCCCTTTTGTTGTATGGGGTTCATTGTATCTTTTGCGCTCAAAATGAAACGATCACATATCATTCACATCACATCCCTTGAGCGAACTTGTATAGTATTGCATGCTTTTCATTGACTTCCTTTTGTCTAACGAGTAAACCTCGTAAAACTGACCATTATACCAATGCATCTAGTTGGTCATGCATTGGTCGTGTCAACCAGTCAACCATTTATTTCAGTTGCATCTAACTGACATTTTTAACTTGATGGTGTGCATGTTGCTTCATCAAGATCCTAGAGCAGTCCTCATGTCTCACAGGACTGCTTTCCCTTTTGTTGTAGGTTCATCGTATCTTTTTCCCTCAAAATGACACGATCACAGATCATTTACATAACATCCCTTGAGCGCACTGGTCATGTATTGCATGTTTTTCATTGACTTTCCTTGTGCCATACGCATAAGCTCCTGAAACTGACCATTATACCAATGCATCTAGTTGGTCATGCATTAGTCGTGTCAACCAGTCAGCCATTTATTTCAATTGCATCTAACCAACATTTTTAACTTGATGGTGCGCATGTTGCTTCATCAAGATCCTAGAACAGTTTCCACGTCTCACAGGACTGCTTTCCCTTTTGTTGTAAGGGGGTTCATCGTATCTTTTGCACTCAAAATGAGACGATCACATATCATTCACATCACATCCCTTTAATGCACTTGTCTAGTATTGCATGCTTTTCATTGAGTTTCCTTATGTCTAACGAGTAACCTCGTAAAATTGACCATTATACCAATCAATCTAGTTGGCCGTGCATTGGTCGTTTCAACCAGTCAGCCATTTATTTCAATTGCATCTAATTGACATTTTTAACTTGATGGTGCCCATGTTGCCTCATCAAGATCCTAGAGCAGTTACCAGGTATCACAGGACTGCTTTCCCTTTTGTTGTATGGGGTTCATTGTATCTTTTGCGCTCAAAATGAAACGATCACATATCATTCACATCACATCCCTTGAGCGAACTTGTATAGTATTGCATGCTTTTCATTGACTTCCTTTTGTCTAACGAGTAACCTCCTAAAACTGACCATTATACCAATGCATCTAGTTGGTCATGCATTGGTCGTGTCAACCAGTCAACCATTTATTTTTTTATTTTAATTGCATCTAACTGACATTTTTAACTTGATGGTGCGCATGTTGTTTCATCAAGATCCTATAGCAGTCCTCATGTCTCACAGGACTGCTTTCCCTTTTGTTGTAAGGGGGTTTCATCGTATCTTTTTCGCTCAAAATGACACGATCACATATCATTTACATAACATCTCTTGAGCGCACTTGTCAGGTATTGCATGCTTTTCGTTGACTTTCCTTGTGTCATACGCATAAGCTCCTGAAACTGACCATTATACCAATGCATCTAGTTGGCATGCATTAGTCGTGTCAACCAGTCAGCCATTTATTTCAATTGCATTTAACCAACATTTTTAACTTGATGGTGCGCATGTTGCTTCATCAAGATCCTAGAGCAGTTTCCACGTCTCATAGGACTGCTTTCCCTTTTGTTGTAAGGGGGTTAATCGTATCTTTTGCGCTCAAAATGAGACGATCACATATCATTCACATCACATCCCTTTAGTGCACTTGTCTACTATTGCATGCTTTCCATTGACTTTCCTTATGTCTAACGAGTAACCTCGTAAAACTGACCATTATATCAATGCATCTAGTTGGTCATGCATTGGTCGTCTTAACCAGTCAGCCATTTATTTCAATTGCATCTAACTCACATTTTTAACATGATGGTATGCATGTTGCTTCATCAAGATCCCATATCAGTCCTCATGTATCACAGGACTGCTTTCCCTTTTGTTGTAAGGGGGTTCATTGTATCTTTTTTCGCTCAAAATGACACGACTACATATCATTTACATAACATCCCTTGAGGGTCATTGTCAAGTATTGCATGCTTTTCATTGACTTTCCTTTTGTCTAACAAGTAACCTCCTAAAACTGACCATTATACCAATGCATCTAGTTGGCCATGCATTGGTCATCTCAACCAGTCAGCCATTTATTTCAATAACATCTAACTGACATTTTTAACTTGATGGTGCACATGTTGCTTCATCAAGATCCTAGAGCAGTCCTCATGTCTCACAGAACTGCTTTCCCTTTTGTTGTAAGGGGGTTCATCGTATCTTTTTTCGCTCAAAATGACACGATCACATATCATTTACATAACATCCCTTGAGTGTCCTTGTCAAGTATTGCATGCTTTTCATTGACTTTCCTTTTGTCTAACAAGTAACCTCTTAAAACTGACCATTATACCAATGCATCTAGTTGGCCATGCATTAGTCGTATCAACGAGTCAGCCATTTATTTCAATTGCATCTAACCAACATTTTTAACTTGATGGTGCACATGTTGCTTTATCAAGATCCTAAAGCAGTTTCCACGTCTCACACGACTGCTTTCCCTTTTGTTGTAAGGGGGTTCATCGTATCTTTTGCGCTCAAAATAAGACGATCACATATCATTCACATCACATCCCTTTAGCGCACTTGTCTAGTATTGCTTGCTTTTCATTGACTTTCCTTATGTCCAACGAGTAACCTCGTAAAACTGACCATATTACCAATGCATCTAGTTGGTCGTGCATTGGTCGTGTCAACCAGTCAGCCTTTTATTTCAATTGCACCTAATTGACATTTTTAACTTGATGGTGCCCATGTTGCTTCATCGAGATCCTAGACCAGTTCTCAGCTCTCTTCCCTTTTGTTGTATGAGGTTCATCATATCTTTTGCGCTCAAAATGAAATGATCACATATCATTCACATCACAACCCTTGAGCGCGCATGCTTTTCATTGACTTCCTTTTGTCTAACGTGTAACCTCCTAAAACTGACCATCATACCAAAGCATCTAGTTGGTCATGCATTGGTCGTGTCAACCAGTCAGCGATTTATTTCATTTATTTCAGAGTTGCATCTAACTGACATTTTTAACTTGATGGTGCACATGTTGCTTCATCAAGATCCTAGAGCAGTCCTCATGCCTTTTGTTGTAAGAGGGTTGATCGTATCTTTTTCGCTCAAAATGACACGATCGCGTATCATTTACATAAGGTCCCTTGAGTGCACTTGTCAAGTATTCCATGCTTTTGATTGACTTTCCTTGTGCAATACGCATAAGCTCCTAAAAATGACCATTATACCAATGCATCTAGTTGGCCATGCATTAGTCGTGTCAACCAGTAAGCCATTTATTTCAATTGCATCTAACCAATATTTTTAACTTGATGGTGCGCATGTTGCTTCATCAAAATCCTAGAGCAGTTTCCACGTCTCACAGGACTGCTTTCCAACAAGGGGGTTAATCGTATCTTTTGCGCTCAAAATGAGACGATCACATCACATCGCCAATGCATCTAGTTGGCCACGCATTGATCGTGTCAACCAGTCAGCCATTTATTTCAATTGCATCTAATTGACATTTTTAGCTTGATGGTGCGCAACAAGATCCTAGAGCAATTCCCAGGTCTCACAAGACTGCTTTCCTTTTTGTTGTACCGGGTTCATCGTATGTTTTGCACTCAAAATGAGACGATCACATATCATTCACATCACATATTTGGGAAGAATGAAAAAGATCACAAAGCTAGTAAAACTTTCAAAACAATTTATAAGTGTCTAAAAATTTCAAATTAGTAAGTACGAGAGAACAGTTTGAAACCATTTGCAATTGTAAAAAGAAAGCCAAAAAAATCATCAAATCGTAAAACTGATAAGAGCCGTATGCCTTGGAAATTTTGAATGTTTCTTACAAAGTAATTAGAGATTTTCAGAATATTTGTACCACACCATTGATTCATCCTTTACAGACATATATGTTCCACAAGTTTCCTTCGTCAAAAAGCTCATGTCTAGTCAAGGGAGCATAAATGATATTTCCCAAGGCCAATTCTAATCTTCCTCCCTGACAGCTGATCATGTACAATACAATCTGCAGGAGAAAATGTGTATATAATTTTATATGTAATTTGACCAATGAAAACTAGATTTACGACAAGAGAGGGAACATGGTAACAGCACTATAACACCAAGATCCTAGATCCTAGAACAGTTACCACGTCTCACAGGACTGCTTTCCCTTTTGTTGTAAGGGGTTCATCGTATCTTTTGCGCTCAAAATGAGACGAGCACATATCATTCACATCACATCCCTTTAATGCACTTGTCTAGTATTGCATGCTTTTCATTGAGTTTCCTTATGTCTAACGAGTAACCTCGTAAAATTGACCATTATACCAATCAATCTAGTTGGCCGTGCATTGGTCGTTTCAACCAGTCAGCCATTTATTTCAATTGCATCTAATTGACATTTTTAACTTGATGGTGCCCATATTGCTTCATCAAGATCCTAGAGCAGTTACCAGGTCTCACAGGACTGCTTTCCCTTTTGTTGTATGGGGTTCATTGTAACTTTTGCGCTCAAAATGAAACGATCACATATCATTCACATCACATCCCTTGAGCGCACTTGTATAGTATTGCATGCTTTTCATTGACTTCCTTTTGTCTAACGAGTAACCTCCTAAAACTGACCATTATACCAATGCATCTAGTTGGTCATGCATTGGTCGTGTCAACCAGTCAACCATTTATTTTTTTATTTTAATTGCATCTAACTGACATTTTTAACTTGATGGTGCGCATGTTGCTTCATCAAGATCCTAGAGCAGTCCTCATGTCTCACAGGACTGCTTTCCCTTTTGTTGTAAGGGGGTTTCATCGTATCTTTTTCGCTCAAAATGACACGATCACATATCATTTACATAACATCTCTTGAGCGCACTTATCAGGTATTGCATGCTTTTCGTTGACTTTCCTTGTGTCATACGCATAAGCTCCTGAAACTGACCATTATACCAATGCATCTAGTTGGCATGCATTAGTCGTGTCAACCAGTCAGCCATTTATTTCAATTGCATTTAACCAACATTTTTAACTTGATGGTGCGCATGTTGCTTCATCAAGATCCTAGAGCAGTTTCCACGTCTCATAGGACTGCTTTACCTTTTGTTGTAAGGGGGTTCATCGTATCTTTTGCGCTCAAAATGAAACGATCACATATCATTCACATCACATCCCTTTAGTGCACTTGTCTACTATTGCATGCTTTCCATTGACTTTCCTTATGTCTAACGAGTAACCTCGTAAAACTGACCATTATATCAATGCATCTAGTTGGATGTCTAACGAGTAACCTCGTAAAACTGACCATTATATCAATGCATCTAGTTGGCCATGCATTGGTGGTCTTAACCAGTCAGCCATTTATTTCAGTTGCATCTAACTCACATTTTTAACATGATGGTACGCATGTTGCTTCATCAAGATCCCATATCAGTCCTCATGTATCACAGGACTGCTTTCCCTTTTGTTGTAAGGGGGTTCATCGTATCTTTTTTCGCTCAAAATGACACAACCACATATCATTTACATAACATCCCTTGAGGGTCCTTGTCAAGTATTGCATGCTTTTCATTGACTTTCCTTTTGTCTAACAAGTAACCTCCTAAAACTGACCATTATACCAATGCATCTAGTTGGCCATGCATTGGTCATCTCAACCAGTCAGCCATTTATTTCAATAGCATTTAACTGACATTTTTAACTTGATGGTGCACATGTTGCTTCATCAAGATCCTAGAGCAGTCCTCATGTCTCACAGAACTGCTTTCCCTTTTGTTGTAAGGGGGTTCATCGTATCTTTTTTCGCTCAAAATGACACGATCACATATCATTTACATAACATCCCTTGAGTGCCCTTGTCAAGTATTGCATGCTTTTCATTGACTTTCCTTTTGTCTAACAAGTAACCTCTTAAAACTGACCATTATACCAATGCATCTAGTTGGCCATGCATTAGTCGTGTCAACGAGTCAGCCATTTATTTCAATTGCATCTAACCAACATTTTTAACTTGATGGTGCGCATGTTGCTTCATCAAGATCCTAAAGCAGTTTCCACGTCTCACACGACTGCTTTCCTTTTGTTGTAAGGGGGTTCATCGTATCTTTTGCGCTCAAAATGAGACGATCACATATCATTCACATCACATCCCTTTAGCGCACTTGTCTAGTATTGCATGCTTTTCATTGACTTTCCTTATGTCCAACGAGTAACCTCGTAAAACTGACCATATTACCAATGCATCTAGTTGGTCGTGCATTGGTCGTGTCAACCAGTCAGCCTTTTATTTCAATTGCACCTAATTGACATTTTTAACTTGATGGTGCCCATGTTGCTTCATCGAGATCCTAGACCAGTTCTCAGCTCTCTTCCCTTTTGTTGTATGAGGTTCATCATATCTTTTGCGCTCAAAATGAAATGATCACATATCATTCACATCACAACCCTTGAGCGATTGCATGCTTTTCATTGACTTCCTTTTGTCTAACGTGTAACCTCCTAAAACTGACCTTCATACCAAAGCATCTAGTTGGTCATGCATTGGTCGTGTCAACCAGTCAGCGATTTATTTCAGTTGCATCTAACTGACATTTTTAACTTGATGGGGCGCATGTTGCTTCATCAAGATCCTAGAGCAGCCTCATGTCACACAGGACTGCTTTCCCTTTTGTTGTAAGAGGGTTGATCGTATCTTTTTCGCTCAAAATGACACGATCGCGTATCATTTACATAAGATCCCTTGAGTGCACTTGTCAAGTATTCCATGCTTTTGATTGACTTTCCTTGTGCAATACGCATAAGCTCCTAAAACTGACCATTATACCAATGCATCTAGTTGGCCATGCATTAGTCGTGTCAACCAGTAAGCCATTTATTTCAATTGCATCTAACCAACATTTTTAACTTGATGGTGCGCATGTTGCTTCATCAAGATCCTAGAGCAGTTTCCACGTCTCACAGGACTGCTTTCCCTTTTGTTGTAAGGGGGTAAATCGTATCTTTTGCGCTCAAAATGAGACGATCACATCACATCGCTTTAGCGCACTTGTCCAGTATTGCATGCTTTTCATTGACTTTCCTTATGTCTAACGAGTAACCTCATAAAATTGACCATTATACCAATCAATCTAGTTGGCCGTGCATTGGTCGTTTCAACCAGTCAGCAATTTATTTCAATTGCATCTAATTGACATTTTTAACTTGATGGTGCCCATGTTGCTTCATCAAGATCCTAGAGCAGTTACCACTTATACCAATGCATCTAGTTGGCCGTGCATTGATCGTGCCAACCAGTCAGCAATTTATTTCTATTGCATCTAACTGACATTTTTAACTTAATGGTGCGCATGTTGCTTCATCAAGATCCTAGAGGAATTCCAAGGTCTCACAGAACTGCTTTCCCTTTTGTTGTACGGGGTTCATCGTATCTTTTTCGCTCAAAAAGAAACGATCACATATCATTTACATCACATCCCTTGAGCGTACTAGTCTAGTATTGCATGCTTTTCATTGACTTTCTTTTTGTCTAACGAGTAACCTCCTAAAACTGACCGTTATACCAATGCATCTAGTTGGCAATGCATTGGAAGTGTCAACCAGTCAGCCATTTATTTCAATTGCATCTAACTCACACTTTTAACCTGATCGTGCACATGTTGCTTCATCAAGATCTAGAGCAGTTCCCAGGTCTCATAGGACTGCTTCCCCTTTTGTTGTACGGGGTTCATCATATGATTTGCGCTCAAAATGAGATGATCACATATCATTCACAACACATCCCTTAAGCGCACTTGTCTAGTATTGCAAGCTTTTCATTGAGTTTCTTTTTGTCTAACGAGTAACCTCCTAAAACTGACCATTATACCAATGCATCTAGTTGGCCGCGCATTGATCGTGTCAACCAGTCAGCCATTTATTTCAATTGCATCTAATTGACATTTTTAGCTTGATGGTGCGCATGTTGCTTCATCAAGATCCTAGAGCAATTCTCAGGTCTCACAAGACTGCTTTCCTTTTTGTTGTACGGGGTTCATCGTATGTTTTGCGCTCAAAATGAGACGATTACATATCATTCACATCACATATTTGGGAAGAATGAAAAAGATCACAAAGCTAGTAAAACTTTCAAAACAATTTATAAGTGTCTAAAAATTTCAAATTAGTAAGTACGAGAAATATTTAACATTTTTGTAGAAAAGGTAAAGAGTCATTATCTTTAGAAAACAATATAGTTTTTTCAAAAGATGTGAAAAAGTGCAGCAATTTTGTAAAATTAGAAAAAAATGTCATTAAGTATCACAAAATTTTATGTAGCACTTTTACCCAAAAAAAACCAAAAAGAAAAGTGCTAGATTTTAAACTTTTTAATCATTCAAAAATTTTAAAAGTTTCAAAATAATGTTTGAAATTTTTTAAAAAGATTTAAAGGTGTTTGCAATTGTAAAAGGAAAGCTAAGCTTAATATAAGGTTTTAAAACTTGTAAGATTAGTAAATTTTGTAAATTACTCGTGCCACTTTCAAAGTAATTAGAAATATGGATTACTTTCAAAGTAATTAAAAATTCCCCAAAAACTCAAGACTATGCTTATAAACTATTTAGGACTTTTCAGAATTGAAATCAGATGTTAAATTTGGTAAAGTGTAAAGACTTTTGAAAGGTTTATAAGCATTTATAAACTTCAGAATTAATTAATGTATGAAAATTTTGACATTTTGTAGGAAACGTGAAGAGTTATAATTTTTTAGAGTAATAGTCTTTGCAAAACGCCTGAAAAAGTGCAAGAATTGCGTAAAAATAGAAAAGATTTTATGAATAGCGAAATTTCAAACTAAGCATATACCTCACCAAAATCTATAAAAAAGGGCAGAGTTTTAGAAACCGGAATAAAACATTCGTAATATTTCCAAACAGTTCGAAACCATTATCAATTGCAAAAAAAAAGGCAAAAGTTTCATCATGTTGTAGAACTTCTACGAGTTATGAAATTTTTGAATGTTTGTGCAACCAAATTTCAAAATTGTGTTTCGTTAGCAGCGAAAGCATTTGTTGTCACATATTTGAAAAGTTAAAAAATTTCAGAAAGTTTGTAAAAGATTACAAAGCTGGTAAAACTTTCAAACAGTTTATAAATGTTTAAAATTTTTTTAAATTAGTAAATACGTGAAATCTAACATTTTTTGTAGAAAACGTAAAGAGCCGCAATCTTTAGAAACATATGAAAAAGTGCAGCAATTTTGTTAAACCAGAAAAGCTTTTATTAACTTTTGCAAAATTTCAAATAGCACATGAATTTCACAAAAGCCTACAAAAACGTGTTTTATTATAAAAGTCGAAACAACATCAAAATGTTCCAATCCTTCAAAACTTTATGAGTTTGAAACAATGTTTCCAACTTTGCAAAATTACAAAATGGTTTAAAAGAAAAACTAGGTCTAATATGAAGTTTTAAAACTTCTAAGATAGTAAATTATGTAAATCAGAGTGCTACTTTTCAAGTAATTAGGAATTTACAATTCACCAATTCACCAAAATTTACAGAAAGTGCTAACTTTCTAAAACGTTTTCAAAATTTCGAACAGTTTGAAACCATTTGCAATTGTAAAAAGAAAAGCCAAAAAATCATCAAATCGTAAAACTGATAAGAGCCGTATGCCTTGGAAATTTTGAATGTTTCTTACGAAGTAATTAGAGATTTTCAGAATATTTGATCAATAAGACTTTTCAACCCATCAATTAGTTCCAAAATCCGCTTCTCCATAGATGCAAAAACATGTCTCAATCTTTGTTACCACACCATTGATTCATCCTTTACAGACATATATGTTCCACAAGTTTCCTTGTCAAAAAAATCATGTCTAAACAGTCAAGGGAGCATAAATGATATTTCCCAAGGCCAATTCTAATCTACCTCCCTGACAGCTGATCATGTACAATACAATCTGCAGGAGAAAATGTGTATATAATTTTATATGTAATTTGACCAATGAAAACTAGATTTATGACAAGAGAGGGAACATGGTAAACATAATCAATACGTCACCTACCACCAAGACAAGAGTTGGAAGTAATCTAACCATATTTAGTTATGTACATAGAAGAACAATTTGCCGTTTTAAAAAATCCAATACAAGAATAGCAATTAGTTAAGATAGTCTTATTTGCAGTCTATGTAACACGGGTACTGCTCCAAAGTACCAGCACCCTACCGGTATGACACCGATACGGGTGCGGCGTTGACCATGTCGAGTATGATCAACATACCCGCGGTCGAATCCGACCATTTTCGAACTCGATCAAAGTTGACCGAGTCCAAAATGGTCCATCGCATGTTTTTAAAAAACCATTTTTTCCCTCTCTCGCACGATGTCTTCGCCCTCTCGCCTCCCCCTGTCCTCGCCGCTCTCGTCCCTTGCCCATTCGCCCCTCTTGTCCTGTGTGTGTGTGGTTGTACCCCCACACCCAAGTTTTTGGAAAATGGTTCGTATCCATACCCGCACTGGCACCCGTACATGTACCTACCTATGTGACATAGTTTGCAGTCATATGAAAAGAGGCACCAGGAGAATGGAAGCTACCAAAGTACTATGACCAAAAAGCTTTTGAATGCTTTAAAGGATGTTACCACAAAACTGATTGTCTCCAGTTGAGGAGATTTCTTTTACTTGCACTCATGTTAGGTGTCTTCCATCTCATTTTCATCCCCACAAGAGCTAGCAACATACATTCCTTTTATTTTTCTTTAGCACTAAGCAATTGAATTTCATGTGTCACAGTTCTTTAATTACAATAGTTGCACCGAATATCGTTCATCCCTTCTCATTTCAAATGACTTCCCACTAGGGGTGGGTATCGGGCCGGGCCAGGCGGGTACCGGGCCTCGCCACCAAAAATTAGGCCCGGCCCGCCGACCGCCCTCCTCCAGCCGCAGACCGACCTCCTCCTGCCCGCCGACCTCCCTCCTCGCTCGTCGTTCTCCTTCCTGCAGAGACCGTAAGGCGTTTCCCCCTCCCAAAGCCCTAAACCCTCTTCCTTCTGCGCCTTGTCGACGTTGTTGTGCAAATCCTTCACACCGTGGTCGCCTGACTCCGGAGATGAAGTCGGATACTTCGTGTGAAGTCGGTTACAACAAGGGCGTCGTGTGAAGAACAAAGATGGAGTGCAGGCTGAGCGGAGGCAATGGAATGGGGGGAAGATGGGCTGCCCAGTTAAGGTTTTGGTGAATCAGAAAACGAGAAAGAGAGAGACGATCGAGGTGCAGGTGGGTTGGGGCCTTCGAAAATGGGGACAGTGATAATCTGGGTTCCAATTAAAGCCGGAGGAGGGTGGTGATGTTTCAAATGGCAGCGATTGAAGGAATGACCTAAAATCGATGTCGATAGGAAGGGGAGTCGATCATCCGAATGAAATTGGTGGCGATGAAGACATCTGACGACTTGTGCTGCTAGTAAGAGCTCGAGCAGGTGGCGATGCTATTGAAGTAGAACAAAGATCAGCAAGTAGGTGCAATTGACGAGCTTTGATGATCCGCGGATGGCCAAACCAGAGGGTGAAGCATGTTGGAGCTGGGTTGCTGTGCGGGTCGCCGGGAAGGGGAACTGGGAAGGGGAAGGAGAGACGAGAAGGGGGAGGGAGACGGGAAGGGGGAAGGAGAGACGGGAAGGGGGACAGGAAGGGGGGAAGCAGGAAAGGGGGAGGGAGACGAGCCGGCCCGGGTCGGGATTTTCTCGGCCCATACCGGGGCGCGGCCCGGCCCGACGCCCACCCTTATTTCCCACTACCTCATCTTCTACCAAATGATTTAGACAGCGCAAGCGCAGAGTCTTCTACACAATTTCCTCCCAATGACTTATTTTTAACGTATTCTGCCATAAGTTTGGAAACAATTTGAACTAAAGAACACAAGCTTTTGGCAACGAATTCAGATCCGAAGGCCATCAAAAATTCTATGACATATTCTTGTTCCCTTGCTTCTATTTCCATCTTTTTACACTCAGGATACTCGTTAGTCCTTACATCTTGTGCATCTCAAAGGAGTGGATAGATTAATTTCCTTAACTTAAACCTCTCAAATCTTGAGCTAGTTGGTATCGTCTTGTCCAATTTGACTGAGCATACATTAATCTTAGATACTCTAAAATGCCTTCAGCACTTTTAAATTTAACTATACTTAGCTATATTTGGTTCATAGCTCGAAGCAACCAACTTCACCTTAGAGTTATTTTTATCCCATTCCCCGAAGGAAGTTACAAAAACTACATCATCTTGCCCAGGTTCTCCCTTAGAACTGTCAACATATTGTCAATATCCAAGAAGCCCCTTTAAGACAGCCTTCATGTCAGTTCTAGACCATAATTGTATGTCTCAACAAGCAACACACAACATTCTTAACTTAGCTTAATAATAAAAAGTTAAGACTTACAAGAACTGACATAAATAGAGTGCATTAACAAACCAAGCAGCTTCAACAATAACAAGCCACAAACCATAAGCATACAGCTTTCCAATGGTAGACTATTCTGCAGCATTTCCAATGTAAGATAGTACAATCTCCACAATGTCATAGTCTGTGACTTATGTCTGTCATATAACTACCATACCAGCAGTTCAAAAGGTTATCTCAGCATCAAAGATTGCTAGTGGAAACAATCATTCACCAGTAAAGCCAATCATGCTTTACAAGAGTGCAAAAGTATCAGCCTACTGTACAACAAGAAGTGCCTTAAGCAGAACGATGTTGTTGTGACTATTGTGTCTCAACAACACAACTATGATTGATACATAAATGACCTTCACTATCCCATGATAACATGCAGCAACACTTAGAAAGCAAGATTAAGTCATTAAACCCTTAAACAAACTTCAACAACAACATATTTCTTTCAAAACAAACCTGAACAAAGACGTCCAACCAAACAACACAGCCACTGAAAGAGTACAAACAGTCTTATTTAGGAAAAACACTGTGATCGACCCCCTCCTACGTCAACAAAAGGTTCAATAGTGTTTCAACCATAAAAGAAGAGCTATGCCTAATATAAAGTTCAAAATCCACGAGTAGTAAATTTTACAAACTTTGAATGCTATTTTCAAAGTAATTAGAAACTTTCCATAGACTTAGTCTAACCAGATGTTAAATTTTGTAAAAATTTTGTGAAGTCCATAAAAGGTCAAAATAAAGAGGGATCTACTAACCGCACCCTTGCATGTAGGTCTGCCCAATCTGATGTTGTATTGCAGATTCTAGATGGCTAGAGTATCAACAAAACGAATTCTCTTCTCATGGTTTATGTTCATGCTGCAATCAATGGTTGTCTGTCAATATATGCAAAGCTTCACTAAATAATGACACAATATGCTTATATAGATGTTTTACCAGCCTGATTATAAAAGGCATAGTTAGGGATGTGGCCGCTATTCCAGGTTGTTGAGATCTGATAGAGACCCTGATTATATTCTTGACATAGCCCACTACACTTGACATAGACAAGATAGGCTCAATAGTATTAGCCAATGATTTCACTTGTAACATATTAATTATAGAAAATTATTAACATTGATGAGTGTATAGGACATTAAGCACTTATATGGGTCGGACTGCTGCTGCTAGAAACAATGAAAAATGAGAGCTTTTCAAATACTTACCGCACAATACGCCAAATAATAAAACTATTGAAAAAAGATTAAATCAAATGATTTACCATGCACCCAATGAACTACCCTTATTTTTTTAATACGCCAAATAATAAAACTATTGAAAAAAGATTAAATCAAATGATTTACCATGCACCCAATGAACTACCCTTATTTTTTTCCTTCCTTGATATACAGAAACATAGAATTTTAGAACAAGGAATTTTCTTTTTCTTGCTTCCTTTGCAAACAGGAAGAGTGCATCATTGTGGGTGTCCAACTGTGAACATGCATGTGAGTGAGCAAGCAATCAAGACAAGGGAGGGAGAGAGAGAGAGATAGAGAGAGTAAGGGTAGGTATGGGGCGTTATGTTGGGATACCTTAAGTAATGAATATTGTGGTGACCATTTGAGCTGTAGCCCTCACATAATCACGAAGAACTTCCAAAACAGCATATGGCTTTTGAGATGTAGCTGCATTGTCTAAACACGCCAAGCTGGAACCATTTACCTCATATAAAATTTATGTAGTCAGTCTCAAATCCAAAATGAGAAATCAAGCCTCCACCATGTAGAGGCCTCTTGGAAATAAAAGACAACCAAAAGACAATTCAGGATCATGTCCAGTCACATGTAAATTAAAATAAAGGGACCACCCAAGCTAGAGGAATAAAAAAAATTCAAGCCCTAGATTGATGACATAAAAATGCATGGATACGAACATGGGTGGAGCGAGAAATTAGTAAGGTGGGGAAAGAGGGAGGGGGCACAAACCAAAGGGCTGAATGCCTCAACTGATCCTTTTATTAAAGAGCTATAACTACATAAAAGATTTTAACAGCAGCTAGAATGAAACAAAGGATAAAGATCAAACAGATGAAATTTATACAACTCACAAAAACAAGATTAGGTGGACATATACCACTATGCAACTTCGATAGAACTTTTGAAAAATATCACCTAGAGTCAGCTTAATCACTTGTCCCACCAAAGACAAAAGGAAAAGATGGATAATTCATCATGCTCAGCATGGTTGAAGTAGGTTTGAGGGGTTTCATCTATTTCACAGAAGGACTAACAATTTGGTAACGAAATGGTCAAACATTTTCAAGACTAAAGGGGATTGGTTAGTTATTGCTATGCCTAGGAATCCTGGAAACATACAAGAGACGTCAAGTTTTTACATTGAATTTTGAAATAGTTCAAAAATAATCAATTCAACTCATAAACTTGAGTGCTCGTGTTATGAAAATAATATAACCTTCATGTACCGTTAGTACCATACAAGCATTTGGTTTTATTTCGCATCAATGTTGTCGAATCTTAAAAAGGAATGTCCTTCAATTTCCAGAATATGAACAGAAAGGAACCATCCTCGACATCTTAGATAATCAAAACAAGGAGCAGATATTGACCCCAAAATCGTACATCCACGAAAGATTGTCGCATTCAATTCTTGCGAGTTCAGCCTTCATGTCTTTCATCTCTTGGCAGACACCTTTTGTTTTTTTCTTGTTTTTTCTTCATTTTTTTTCTTTTGCATTCAGCTTTTTGCCTTTCAATTTTTTTTCTTGTGCTTTTCTTTTTTTTTTTTTTGGGCCGACCTTCACCTTTGAGGGAATACCTCACCACCCCAAAGGCTACTACGAAGCTCCACCACTTTGGTAGTTATGTGTAGCTTTGTCACGTGTCCAACCCGCTTCACCTTACGGGTTTTCAACGAGTCAAAAGTTCATAAATCATTATCTTCGCGAAATAGACATAAATCACCTTTATGCCTACCCGGTACTCTCGATTACTAACTCAGAGGAACGACTACACAAGCTCCGAGCCCATCTCTCAACTCTCATTTTACTACCTGCCATGATCTTATAGAGCATTTTGGCTTCTCCCTCAATATATTTTCCTGCTAAATCCTTGCAAATGCTTAATCGCCAGAGTCAATAGCATTTCCTAGTCTTGACTTTCTCAACTTCATAGGATTTTTCTTCACTGCTCATATCCAGGATTTTTTCGATTTTCCTCTTCCATTGATGGACAACAAGAATTTGAAATTTCCACCTTCCACTTGGAAAGGTACTAAGAATAAAGCAAGGCACATCATTGTGTGAGAAAACACTTTAAAAATGTTTTTAAGCAAAACTGAAAAGTTCCTCTTTTACAAAAGTTCTTGACATCAAATGGTATATCACCAGGAGAAAGGAACTGTACTCCCTAAATAGATGGGTGAATGTAAAACTTGGCTGGTTAAAAGAACGAACTTCACCAAATCTCCCATAAAAGTAGGGTCTTCTATACAAAAGATTGGTTTAAGGGTGAGGAGTTCCCAGAAAAGTTGGGTATTCAACTGATTAAAAGTTTCACAAATGGTTTGGGTTAGGTTCTTCTATCAAAAAACACTAAAAATTCAAAAAGAAGGATAAAACTTTAGTACGTAAAAAAAGAGGCATCGTCAGCTAAGGTCTCATTTTTATGATACAAAAATCCAATGCCGTAAACAACCCCAAGCATCATAACGTTGTTGTTTACGACCAGTTATGAACTTAAATCAAATTAGACATTGACCCACTAATCAGCTTACATGTGAATAACCAAAGCTAATGCTTCTACAATCAACTCATTTTTTAGCATTGAAAAAGGGAAGAAGGAAACATCTCCAAGTCAAACTAATTATGTAGCTTTAAGTCCTGAACACTAGAAAACCAATTACACATGCAAATACATGAACAAAAACAAGGGTACTTACACAGATGTTTTTTGTTAATTTTACTATACTCTTTAGTATGCTTTCTTCAATGAGAGAAGAAACTACAACTATACCAGCAATTGATGCCAGCATGACATCAAGATCCAAATCAAGGCCAAACATGAGCAAATATAAAAGCATGAAACGTATGGCAGAAGCATAGAGATGCTAGGGCTTTTTAAACGATATCCAAGTTTAATAGGAGCAGCACAGAAACATGGAACAAGTGATGACAGAACATATTCATAGAAATTTTGAGTTGGACATGCCTGGACTCGAGAAACATTTGTGGAGTTAGAAGTGCCTCCAAAAGAGTCCACATTGTCATCAGGACGGGGTCCACAAAATTGTGTGACATTGAACTGGTTGGCACTTGAACACAAAGGATTCCTTGTAGCCTGAGCAATTCAAACAAATGCAATCCAATAAGACATATTGTATGCTAAATGTGAAATTTATCTAAATGAAGAACAAGAAAACTGATCCCGTAAATTGAAAAGTAAACACACTGTAATCAGCGCATTGTTGAATACACCAATTAGCTAGGCATTTAAACATGGTTTCAAATAATTCACTTGTAAAAGTAAAGTTGCATTTTTGGTTAGTATTAATTTTAATCAATCATCCTTTGTTACATGCGATAAAAAGCTAGTAACTTTCTAATACTTTCCGCATAGTTAACGACATCACAATTCTTATGGCATAGTTAGCAAGAAACGTGAAAGTTTATATTTTAGTTATTGTCATTTTAACGATAAAAAAAACGAATTTTAATGCTTCCTTCCAAGTAATTAACAAATTTTTAGAAATTATAAGAATTTTTGAAATTATGTTTCACTGGCAAAATGTATTTGACATTAAATATTTGAAAAGTATAAAAACTCTGGGAAGTACGAAAAAGATCACAAAGCTAGTAAAACTTTCAAAACAGTTTATAAGTGTCTAAAAAAGTTCAAATTAGTAAATATGAGAAATATTTAACATTTAGAAAAGGTAAAGAGTCATAATCGAAACAATATAGTCTTTCCAAAAGATGTGAAAAAGTGCAGCAATTTTGTAAAATTCGAAAAAAATGAGCAATGGTTACAGGGGCATTATAAACGTTTGTAGTCATTATAAAAATATGTAAAAAATCTTGTAAAACAAAAACAATTGCTATCATGTTTAGAAAAAATAATGCAAAAAACAAACTCAAGAGAACGGTAGCTTTAAACAGGCTGAAATAATTGCCAAAAGGTCCATGAAATTGACATAAATAGAGTGCATTAACAAACCAAGCAGCTTCAACAATAACAAGCCACAAACAATAAGCATACAGCTTTCCAATGGTAGACTATTCTGCAGCATTTCCAATGTAAGATAGTACAATCTCCACAATGTCATAGTCTGTGACTTATGTCTGTCATATAACTACCATACCAGCAGTTCAAAAGGTTTTCTCAGCATCAAAGATTGCTAGTGGAAATAATCATTCACCAGTAAAGCCAATCATGCTTTACAAGAGTGCAAAAGTATCAGCCTACTGTACAACAAGAAGTGCCTTAAGCAGAACGCTGTTGTTGTGACTTGTGTCTCAACAACACAACTATGATTGATACATAAATGACCTTAACTATCCCATGATAACATGCAGCAACACTTAGAAAGCAAGATTAAGTCATTAAACCCTTAAACAAACTTCAACAACAACATATTTCTTTCAAAACAAACCTGAACAAAGACGTCCAACCAAACAACACAGCCACTGAAAGAGTACAAACAGTCTTATTTAGGAAAAACACTGTGATCGACCCCCTCCTACGTCAACAAAAGGTTCAATAGTGTTTCAACCATAAAAGAAGAGCTATGCCTAATATAAAGTTCAAAATCCACAAGAGTAGTAAATTTTACAAACTTTGAATGCTATTTTCAAAGTAATTAGAAACTTTCCATAGACTTAGTCTAACCAGACGTTAAATTTTGTAAAAATTTTGTGAAGTCCATAAAAGGTCAAAAACCAAGTAAAACATTTAACATGTTTATAAGTGTACATAAACGTTACAACTAGTTTTTGACATTTTGCAGAAAACGTGAAGAGTCATAAATTTTCGAGAAGTAATAGTGTTCACAAAACATGTGCAAAAGAGCAAGAATTTTGTAAAACTAGAAAAAAATTGATAAAGTTTACCAATACTTCAAATTACGCACATATTTCACCAAAATGCATAAAAAAGGGTTAACTTTTAGAAATCCAAAAAAAAGTCCAAAACCATTAGCAACTGTAAAAAAAAAGGCAAAAGTTTCATCACGTCCAAAAACTTGCAAGAGTTGACAATTAAGAAAAACACCAATACTTACAAATTTTATCAGTTCAAAACAATACTTACAAATTTAAAAGATTTGTAAAATTTGCAAAAAGCTATATAAAACTTCTAAACAATTTATAAGAGATCAATACTGCTTTTGCAAATTTAAAGAGACATAAACTTAACAAAACAATAGTCATTCCAACATATGAAAAAGTGCAACCATTTTGCAAAACCAGAACAGCTTTTGATTAAGTTTTGCAAAATTTCAAATAGCACATGAATTTGACAAAAACCATAAAAATGTCATCTTTCCAAAACCAAAACAATGTAAAGCTTTCTCAAACATTCAAAAATTTTATGGGATCAAAGCAACATTTGCAAAAGATTAAAAGAGTTCAAAAGTGCTTCAACCGTAAAAGAAAAGATATGCCAAATATAAAGTTTTAAAACCCATAAAAGTAGTAAATTAACAAAGTTTGAATGATACTTTTAAAGTAATTAGAAACTTTCCATAGATTTAGTGTAGCAAGATGTTAAATTTTGGAAAAGTTCAAAAATTTTGTGAAGTTCATTAAACGTCAAAAACCAAGCAAAACCATTAAAAAGTTTATAAGTACATCAACGATGGTCGTAGTCTTTGACATTTTGTAGAAAACGTGAAAAGTCATGGTTTTCAAGAAGTAAAAGTGTTTGCGAAACATGTGCAAAATAGCAATAATTTTGTAAAACTAGAAAAAAAATTGATAAGCAGCTAGAACTGAGGTCTCCTCTCTAAGGTCTAGATCAGAGCTCTCATCTAATCCGGTCTAGGATGTTGGATTGCGGATTTTGGAGGTCTCATTTTATCCGGTCTAGGACGTCGAATGAATATTTTTTTGAAAATGGATGTGAATTTTAAAAAATTAAACCCAAGTCTAGACCATGTTTAAAATCATTTTGAAAAATTATACAATCCAATGGTATTTAGAAACTTGAAACTTGAAAGTATGAAGGTGCATTTACAAGTTTGAGAATTTAGCACAGATTTAAGAAAAGTACGAAATCAAATCCAAAACAATTGAAGATCTCAAAATAAATTGAGAAAATTCACAAAAAAATGAATCATAAGAATTTGAATTCAATTTACAAAATTTTGAAAAACTTAGAGAGTGGTTTCAAAAATGTATATAGACAAAGTAAAACACTGGAAATGATTTCAAATACTCATAAGGGATTTGAATCTGTTCAATGATGTTTGATTTAGGATTTGGATGCAAGAAATAGATCAGAGGTCTAATCTCATCTGGTATGGGATTCATACCTACGGTTTGGATAAGAGGTCAGCTCTCATCTGGTCTAGGATGTTGTAGGTGGGAATTAGACCAAAGCACTAGAATAGATGTCCAAACTTATACCGTCTCAGAAGTTGGATTGGTAATTCGAAATTGGATTTCAAATTTAAAAAATCTGAACCCGAGAGTTCAGACCATGTTTAAAATCGTTTTACAAATTCGGACAACCTAGTGTAATTTAGAAACTCTAGAATAGAAAAGTGCAATTAAAAACTTGAGAATTTAACATGCATTTAGAAAATGTCGCACATCAAATACAAGAAATTTAAAGATACAACAAGAAATTGAGATGATTCTAAGAAAATGAAAAGAATTTGAAGCCAAATTGCACAACTCTGGAAGATTTGACAATGATTTCAAAGACTTATATACACAAACTAATATTCTTCAAGTGATTTCAAAAATTCCTAAAGGATGTGAAAAGAATTTGCAACAAATCAGAAAATCACTCATTTTTTTATGTGATCAAGTATATGATGTTGGATTTGGGATTTTGATCTTGGAAATAGATCATAGGTCTGATCTAGTCCCCTACGCGAAAATTGAAGTTGGTGATTCTACCCTAAGATTTCAATTATAAGTCTCATCTTATCCGACTTGGGATGTTGGATTTGGGATTTTGACCTAAGGTATGGATCAGAGGTCTCATCCAATCCGGTCTAGGATGTTGGATTGCGTTTTCAACAAGCATCTAGAACAGAGGTCTCGTCTCTAAGGTCCAGATCAGAGGTCACATCTAATCCGGTCTAGGATGTTGGATTGCGGGTTTTGAACTAGCAGTAAGAACGGAGGTCTCATTTTATCCGGTCTAGGACGTCGAATGAATATTTTTTTGAAAATGGATGTGAATTTTAAAACATTAAACCCAAGTCTAGACCATGTTTAAAATCATTTTGAAAAATTATACAATCCAATGGTATTTAGAAACTTGAAAGTATAAAGGTGCATTAACAAGTTTGAGAATTTAGCACAGATTTTAGAAAAGTACGAAATCAAATCCAAAAAATCTGAAGAACTCAAAAGAAATTGAGAAAATTCACAGAAAATGAATCATAAGAATTTGAATTCAAGTTACAAAATTTTGGAAAACTTAGAGAGTGGTTTCAAAGATGTATATAGACAAAGTAAAACACGGGAAATGATTCCAAATACTCAAAAGGGATTTGAATCTGTTCAATGATGTTTGATTTAGGATTTGGATGCAAGAAATAGATCAGAGGTCTGACCTGATCCGGTATGGGGTGTTGAAATAGGGATTCATAACTATGTTTTGGATCAAAGGTCAGCTCTGATCTGGTCTAGGATGTTGTATGCAGGAATCAAACCAAAGCTCTAGAGTAGAGGTCCAATCTTATACGGTCTCTTGGATTGGTAATTCGAAATTGGATTTCGAATTTTAAAATCTGAACCAGAGAGTTCAGACCATGTTTAAAATTGTTTTACAAATTTGAACAATCAAGTGTAATTTGAAAAACTCGAGAGTAAAAAGTGCAATTAAAAACTTGAGAATTTAACAAGCATTTAGGAAATGTCACACATCAAATACAAGAAATTTAAAGATACAACGAGAAATTGAGAAGATTCTACGAAAATGAAAAGAATTTGAAGCCAACTTGCACAATTTTGGAAGACTTGACAATGATTTCAAAGACTTATATAGACAAACTAATATTCTTCAAATGATTTCAAAAATTCCTAAAGGATTTGAAAAGAATTTGCAACAAATCAGAAAATCACTCATTTTTTTATGTGATCAAGTATATGATGTTGGATTAGGGATTTTGATCTAAGAAATAGATCATAGGTCTGATCTAGTCCCCTACGCGATCAAAGGTCTCATCTAATCGGGTCTAGGATGTTGGATTGCGGATTTTGAGCAAGCAAGTAGAACTGAGATGTCATTTTATCCGGTCTAGGACGCCGAATGCATACATGTTTTTGAATGCAGATGTGATTTTTAAAATATACAAAAGTCTAGACCATGTTTAAAATCATTTTGAAAATTTATAAAATCCAATGGACTTTAGAAACTTGAAAGTTTAAAGTTGCATTTACAACCTTGAGAATTTGACAAAGATTTAAGAAAAGTATGAAATCAAATCAAAAAATATCTGAAGACACTAGAAATTGAGAAAATTCAAAGAAAATCAATCATAAGGATGTGAAGTCAATTTACAAAAATTTGGAAAACTTAGAGAGTGGTATAAAAAATGTATATAGATGAAGTAAAATACTGGAAATGATTTCAAAATACATAAGGGATTTGAATTTGTTCTGTGATGTGTGATTTAGGATTAGGATCTATAAAATAGATCAGAGGTCATTCCTGATCCGATATGGGTGTTGAATTAGGGACTTAGACCTAAGGTTTGGATCAGAGGCATGGGTGTTGAATTGGTTTGGATCAGAACTCTGACATGGTCTAGGATGTTGTATGTGGGCTTTACATCAAAGCTCCAGATTAGAGGACTAAACAGTCTCAGAAATTGGATTGGTAAATTGAATGTGGACTTTGAATTTTAATATTAAAATTTGAACCTCTAGTTTAGACCATGTTAAAAATCGTTTTCAAAATTCATACATTTGAGAAATTAACATGCATTTTTAGGAAATGTAGCAAATCGAATACAAATCTGAGAAGATTCAAAGAAAATCAAAAGAATTTGAAGTCAAATTGCACAATTTTGGAAAACATGGACAAGCATCTACAATGGTGGTCTCTCTTATTTAGTGTCCTCTAGGATGTCAAATGCATATTTTGAATGTGGATGTGAATTTTAAAATATGAAGACCATGTTTAAAATAGTTTTAAAAATTCATACAATCCAATGGAATTTAGAAACTCGAATGTTGACAGGTGCATTTAAAAACTTGAAAATTTAACAAAGATTTACGAAAAATACGAAATCAAATCTCACAAGAAATTGAGAAAATTCAAAAAAAAAATCAAATCATAGGAATTTGAAGTCAATTTACAAAATTTTGGAAAACTTAGAAAATTGTTTCAAAGATTTATATAGACATAGTAACATTCTTGAAATGATTTCAAAGATTGATAAGGGTTTTGAAAAGAATTTACAATAAATTAGAAAACCTCTCATTTTATTGTGTATCTTGACTGTGTTTGGATCGAAGAAATAGACGAGAGCTCTAATCTGATTCCGTTCACAAAATTGGATTTGGGATTTCGTCCTAAGATTTGGATCAGTTGTCTAATCTGATCCGGTCTGCGATGTTGGATTTCAGATTTGGATTTATGATCTAGAACAGAGGTCAAATCTAACCCAATCTACAATGTTGAAACAAGTTTTACTAATTTTCTGCATAACTTCTCCACCCAAATGTATGCTTTATACAAGACTTATTAAACATGAAATATACATGTCCAGCAGACAATGACACCTACATCTATGTCCGGAGTCACAAAGGAAGCATTATATTACTCTGTGATTGTAAGTTGAAGTCAAATGCATCTGATATTCTAAACGAGAAAACAATACAAGGATGGATTCAAACCACAAACAGAAATACAGCATATAATCGTATGGAAAGGAAACTACATGCAGCAGATAAAACTTATCACTTTAGGATTAAAAGAAAACAGTGACCTGGTTGGCACTAGTAACATACAAATATAATGCAGTGAGACCACCAACAAACCAAACAAAAATGAACCAGTAAATCATAAGTATCAGGCATGTTGGAGAACGCCCGACAGCTTGAGTGCCCACCTTCCCCATCCATGAAAAAGCATTGTCATTGAAGAAGGAAACGTGAACCCAGTAAACAAATCATTATCAGAAGAGACCCAATTGCAATACCTGACAAAAACGCCCAATCTCCCCGGATGGCTGGTTGGAATTTGAACAGCTGCATAATGCGATGAATGCACAACAATAGTCACAGTAATGACCCAGCAACAAACCCAAAGACGATAAATGCGACCTAGCAGCAAACAGAAGCGGTAGTGGCGACTCAGTAGCAACATCAACTAAACGGCATGCCCAACCGACAGCGGTGAACCAAAAGGTAGACGTCAAGAGTGACGCAAGCGGCAGACCCAACAGCAACCTAAGGGATGACACAAGGCGGTCAGACCGACAACAACGACCTAAGCGGCGACCCACAACAGAACCAGCAGGGACCCAAGCGGCGTACTAGAAAGCGGCGATCCAAGTGGTGACCAAAGCATCCGACCCAATGGCGAACCAAATGTCAGAAACCAGCAACAACTTCAACGGAAGAAACCCAACCAAATGTCAGAAACCAGCAACAACTTCAACGGAAGAAACCCAAACAAAACTCCTAGCACAGAGCCGAAATGAAAGACCCCAGCCTGCAATGATAAACCTGACCGACTATAGAGGAACCCCAATAGGAAACCACACATGAACACAACTGAAGGGCGGAGAGGACTGCCAACACCCATCACACACCGGCGATGGCTGCCGGCCAAAGGAGGAAGTTAAGGGACGCCCTTAAAGAGAGAGAGAGAGAGACATGGATGTATCAACAACCTAAGAATTAGAGCAAACAAGAGCAGGGAGGAAGCGTATCTTGCCCGGGAGTGAGAATCGAGATAGCGGACAGGCCTTTGCCGCCCACACCGATGAAATGACTCCACTCCATCTTCTCATCGCTTGCTGCAACAGAAGCATTCAAAGGTGACATTTCTTTCCGGGTAATCGACGACGCAGAGGGCTTTTCCCTTTTAGGTGCCATGAAGGAAGAAACCGCCATAAATCAAGAAGAAAGTGGGAAGGAGAGGATGAAGCGTGGTGTCGCGGACACTTTCAGACCAAGAAATTTGGATCCGCTTACTGCTGCTTCTTCGCATCGCATGGGCATGGGCAGATCTCGCAGTCATGAAGATCTAAGATCTCCACTCTCACTAGTAATCCGGCCTTGCTTTCTTTACGGAGATCCACAGTGTTCTTCTTGTCATCACCACGTCACGGCCCTTCGCTTATGGTCGAACCTACCAACCTCGCTTAGATGAAAAAAAAGATGGGAGAGACTAAGACGATGGAAAAATTTTAAAAAGCGATGAAACCTTGCCCTTTTCAGTCGAGACGATCGAGAGAGAGAAAAAAAAAGACAGGGGGAAAAGTTTAAAAAACAAGGGACCGCGTGCCAACCGCGTCAATGGTTGCCGTGTCCAAACCACGTCAAGGGTTGCCGTGTCCAAACCGCATTGCATTAATTGACGACGAAGTGCTCGAATTACCGGTACCTGGCCGGGGCTGGAATGGCTATTGGCTAATCCAAGACGCAACCCTCGAAAACCTACCAGTAAAACCGTGGTTTCAGACTTTCAGTTTACCCTCCAGATTTGCAAATTTTGGAACTTGGAGCAAACCAGACACGGCCACGTTTTCTAATTCTTGATCCTGAGAGTTAATTTCATACTTGTCCCTTAATTAATTTTCCAGTAGAAGTTCTCCTATATGATAGGAGGCAGGAGGCAAATCTTCGCCTTTCAAGTCAGATTTTCCTCAATAAGAATCAGATTTAAATCCACACCCGCGAAATTGAAGTCAAATCTGACAGGAATAAGATTCAACTTCTACGCCTAATTGGATTAAGCCTAATTGGATTGCAAATTTATCGGCTCCGAGGTTCAAGTGTGGGTTTGAATACATGAAACACATCAAATCCAAGATTATAATCTAAATCTCTCTTGCCGTACGATCAAGGCATCGAACATAATTTTTGTCTCGCAATTGACGGACATAATTGGTTTACGATAGCCTATTTTGTTAACAAAGTCAGAACCTTATTGCAAACAACAATATTCAAGAATTGTGATCACTCCATGAGACTAAGTTAGATCAATGGTAAACTGTCAAGTCATGTATTCTTCCAACTCCGTCACAAGGCAACTATGGTACAAGAAATGCAACATAAAAGTTCACCAAACTCTATCCATCATCTAGAAAAATTAAATGGATAAATGCATACGTAATTTACCTTCCCCTTACCTATAATTCAAAAAATTGCAAAGCAAGAGATTTCTTAATGAACTAATAAATGCTAAGCAGACAATTCAATATACAAAAAAAAAACACTATTATAAACATAGATCATGAATTGAAAAAGTTAAAAAGAAATACGACTGAACAGACCGGATTCTAGTTCATGATAGTTGATGGAACTGTGGTTTGACAACAATCAACTAAACGTGGTTCATAATGAAGACACGCATACAATGGTGTAAAGATGCATGATGTGATCCATATTGGTAGGATTCAAGGTTACATACGTAATGTAAAAATAGATAATTTAATTTTTAAACATTAAGAATTCACCTAAAAATTTTAAAAACAAAAAACACATGGAAATAAGAAAAAGTTAAAACTACTAAAATTTTTCTCTCCATGGACATGAAATGCATAGACATAAAAATAACAAGTAAATGCTGCCTACGCTACCTACAAAATGCATTTTCCATAAGAAAAAGCAGAAATGACAGGTTAAATAATTCTCAACACTTTGAGACTCATTGAAACGAGCAAGTTTTCTTTCTATGTGACACACTCCTTGGAACCTTTAAATAACTTAGAATCTCTAGAAAATCTTTGACAACAATAGACTCTGGTATACCATGGATGTTCTGTGTTCATTTAGATGAGGTCAAGCTTAACATTCAACCTTCAGAAGTTTTAATAACATCAAGTGAAATTGCACCTCTATGTGGCTGGCGGACGATCATAGACCTCAACAAGACTATTATAAGGGTAACTGACAAATAGCTTTATAAGAAGGGCATCTGAATTGTTCTTGTTTTCCTACATGATCAAATATTCACATCCAAATCCACAATCTAAATTCATATCCCTATAAAGCCTGAAATACATCGAGTGCATGAGGTCCACTTTCCCATTTGCCTTTGCCCACTAAACAATGGTAACTTTATGTGTGAACAATGATAGATAAACAAAACAAGAAAGTAATAAATGGGGCTAATCCATAACCCTCCAAAGTCACAACTAATCAACAACTTGAGCATTGAACAGAGCGTTGTGTTAAGTACATGAAAAAAAGAAAATGAGTAGCAATAGTCTACTGCCCACGATGTTGAACTATATGAATGAACTTAAAAGCGCAAAGCTGCTTCAGTTTGAGGGTCACAAATTTGTCCATAATACACATAAAATGCATCTGAATAACTGAAAACAATAGAAAAATCTAAGAGCTTTGTGAGAAGTACAAATACATGCATGAATACAGGCAGTCACACTAACAATCATTTTGAAAAAACCTGAAAATTGAGAGTAGAGCTAGCATTGTAGGGCATGCAAAATCATACTGGGTTCAAAGAGGGATCTACTAACCGCACCCTTGCGTGTAGGTCTGCCCAATCTGATGTTGTATTGCAGATTCTAGATGGCTAGAGTATCAACAAAACGAATTCTCTTCTCATGGTTTATGTTCATGCTGCAATCAATGGTTGTCTGTCAATATATGCAAAGCTTCACTAAATAATGACACAATATGCTTATATAGATGCTTTACCAGCCTGATTATAAAAGGCATAGTTAGGGATGTGGCAGCTATTCCAGGTTGTTGAGATCTGATAGAGACCCTGATTATATTCTCGACATAGCCCACTACACTTGACATAGACAAGATAGGCTCAATAGTATTAGCCAATGATTTCACTTGTAACATATTAATTATAGAAAATTATTAACATTGATGAGTGTATAGGACAGTAAGCACTTATATGGGTCGGACTACTGCTGCTAGAAACAATGAAAAATGACAGGCAACACTAAGGCTCCAGGGTCTTTTCAAATACTTACCGCACAATACGCCAAATAATAAAACTATTGAAAAAAGATTAAATCAAATGATTTACCAGGCACCCAATGAACTACCCTTATTTTTTTAATAGGCCAAATAATAAAACTATTGGAAAAAGGTTAAATCAAATGATTTACCATGCACCCAATGAACTACCCTTATTTTTTTCCTTCCTTGATATACAGAAACATAGAATTTTAGAACAAGGAATTTTCTTTTTCTTGCTTCCTTTGCAAACAGGAAGAGTGCATCATTGTGGGTGTCCAACTGTGAACATGCATGTGAGTGAGCAAGCAATCAAGACAAGGGAGAGAGAGAGAGAGAGATAGAGAGAGTAAGGGTAGGTATGGGGCGTTATGTTGGGATACCTTAAGTAATGAATACTGTAGTGACCATTTGAGCTGTAGCCCTCACATAATCACGAAGAACTTCCAAAACAGCATATGGCTTTTGAGATGTAGCTGCATTGTCTAAACACACCAAGCTGGAACCATTTACCTCATATAAAATTTATGTAGTCAGTCTCAAATCCAAAATGAGAAATCAAGCCTCCACCATGTAGAGGCCTCTTGGAAATAAAAGACAACCAAAAGACAATTCAGGATCATGTCCAGTCACATGTAAATTAAAATAAAGGGACCACCCAAGCTAGAGGAATAAAAAAAATTCAAGCCTAGATTGATGACATAAAAATGCATGGATACGAACATGGGTGGAGCGAGAAATTAGTAAGGTGGGGAAAGAGGGAGGGGGCACAAACCAAAGGACTGAATGCCTCAACTGATCCTTTTATTAAAGAGCTATAACTACATAAAAGATTTTAACAGCAGCTACAATGAAACAAAGGATAAAGATCAAACAGATGAAATTTATACAACTCACAAAAACAAGATTAGGTGGACATATACCACTATGCAACTTCGATAGAACTTTTGAAAAATATCACCTAGAGTCAGCTTAATCACTTGTCCCACCAAAGACAAAAGGAAATGATGGATAATTCATCATGCTCAGCATGGTTGAAGTAGGTTTGAGGGGTTTCATCTATTTCACATAAGGACTAACAATTTGGTAACGAAATGGTCAAACATTTTCAAGACTAAAGGGGATTGGTTAGTTATTGCTATGCCTAGGAATCCTGGAAACATACAAGAGACGTCAAGTTTTTACATTGAATTTTGAAATAGTTCAAAAATAATTAATTCAACTCATAAACTTGAGTGCTCGTGTTGTGAAAATAATATAACCTTCATGTACCGTTAGTACCATACAAGCATTTGGTTTTATTTCGCATCAATGTTGTCGAATCTTTAAAAGGAATGTCCTTCAATTTCCAGAATATGAACAGAAAGGAACCATCCTCGACATCTTAGATAATCAAAACAAGGAGCAGATATTGACCCCAAAATCGTACATCCACGAAAGATTGTCGCATTCAATTCTTGCGAGTTCAGCCTTCATGTCTTTCATCTCTTGGCAGGCACCTTTTGCTTTTTTCTTGTTTTTTCTTCATTTTTTTTCTTTTGCATTCAGCTTTTTGCCTTTCAATTTTTTTTCTTGTGCTTTTTTTTTTTTTTTTTTTGGGCCGACCTTCACCTTTGAGGGAATACCTCACCACCCCAAAGGCTACTACGAAGCTCCACCACTTTGGTAGTTATGTGTAGCTTTGTCACGTGTCCAACCCGCTTCACCTTACGGGTTTTCAACGAGTCAAAAGTTCATAAATCATTATCTTCGCGAAATAGACATAAATCACCTTTATGCCTACCCGGTACTCTCGATTACTAACTCAGAGGAACGACTACACAAGCTCCGAGCCCATCTCTCAACTCTCATTTTACTACCTGCCAAGATCTTATAGAGCATTTTGGCTTCTCCCTCAATATATTTTCCTGCTAAATCCTTACAAATGCTTAATCGCCAGAGTCAATAGCATTTCCTAGTCTTGACTTTCTCAACTTCATAGGATTTTTCTTCACTGCTCATATCCAGGATTTTTTCGATTTGCCTCTTCCATTGATGGACAACAAGAATTTGAAATTTCCACCTTCCACTTGGAAAGGTACTAAGAATAAAGCAAGGCACATCATGGTGTGAGAAAACACTTTAAAAATGTTTTTAAGCAAAACTGAAAAGTTCCTCTTTTACAAAAGTTCTTGACATCAAATGGTATATCACCAGGAAAAAGGAACTGTACTCCCTAAATAGATGGGTGAATGTAAAACTTGGCTGGTTAAAAGAACGAATTTCACCAAATCTCCCATAAAAGTAGGGTCTTCTATACAAAAGATTGGTTTAAGGGTGAGGAGTTCCCATAAAAGTTGGGTATTCAACTGATTAAAAGTTTCACAAATGGTTTGGTTAGGTTCTTCTATCAAAAAACACTAAAAATTCAAAAAGAAGGATAAAACTTTAGTACGTAAAAAAAGAGGCATCGTCAGCTAAGGTCTCATTTTTATTATACAAAAATCCAATGCCGTAAACAACCCCAAGCATCATAACGTTGTTGTTTACGACCAGTTATGAACTTAAATCAAATTAGACATTGACCCACTAATCAGCTTACATGTGAATAACCAAAGCTAATGCTTCTACAATCAACTCATTTTTTAGCATTGAAAAAGGGAAGAAGGAAACATCTCCAAGTCAAACTAATTATGTAGCTTTAAGTCCTGAACACTAGAAAACCAATTACACATGCAAATACATGAACAAAAACAAGGGTACTTACACAGATGTTTTTTGTTAATTTTACTATACTCTTTAGTATGCTTTCTTCAATGAGAGAAGAAACTACAACTATACCAGCAATTGATGCCAGCATGACATCAAGATCCAAATCAAGGCCAAACATGAGCAAATATAAAAGCATGAAACGTATGGCAGAAGCATAGAGATGCTAGGGCTTTTTAAACGATATCCAAGTTTAATAGGAGCAGCACAGAAACATGGAACAAGTGATGACAGAACATATTCATAGAAATTTTGAGTTGGACATGCCTGGACTCGAGAAACATTTGTGGAGTTAGAAGTGCCTCCAAAAGAGTCCACATTGTCATCAGGACGGGGTCCACAAAATTGTGTGACATTGAACTGGTTGGCACTTGAACACAAAGGATTCCTTGTAGCCTGAGCAATTCAAACAAATGCAATCCAATAAGACATATTGTATGCTAAATGTGAAATTTATCTAAATGAAGAACAAGAAAACTGATCCCGTAAATTGAAAAGTAAACACACTGTAATCAGCGCATTGTTGAATACACCAATTAGCTAGGCATTTAAACATGGTTTCAAATAATTCACTTGTAAAAGTAAAGTTGCATTTTTGGTTAGTATTAATTTTAATCAATCATCCTTTGTTACATGCGATAAAAAGCTAGTAACTTTCTAATACTTTCCACATAGTTAACGACATCACAATTCTTATGGCATAGTTAGCAAGAAACGTGAAAGTTTATATTTTAGTTACTGTCATTTTAACGATAAAAAAAACGAATTTTAATGCTTCCTTCCAAGTAATTAACAAATTTTTAGAAATTATAAGAATTTTTGAAATTATGTTTCACTGGCAAAATGTATTTGACATTAAATATTTGAAAAGTATAAAAACTCTGGGAAGTACGAAAAAGATCACAAAGCTAGTAAAACTTTCAAAACAGTTTATAAGTGTCTAAAAAAGTTTCAAATTAGTAAATATGAGAAATATTTAACATTTAGAAAAGGTAAAGAGTCATAATCGAAACAATATAGTCTTTCCAAAAGATGTGAAAAAGTGCAGCAATTTTGTAAAATTAGAAAAAAATGTTATTAAATTTTGCAAAATTTTAAATAGCACTTTTACCTAAAAAAACCAAAAAGAAAGTGGTAGATTTTCAAACTTTTTAATCAATGTTAAGAGTTTCGAAACAATGTTTGTAAAGTTTTAAAAAGATTTAAAGGTGTGCAACAACACATATTCAAAGGAAATGTCTTAAGAACTATCACAACAAAATCAATGAACATCACAAAGTCATGAACATGGCCTCCATAGAGCAACAACTTCAGCATAAAAAGAGGGTTTTCCCTACAACGTGCCTCTAGTATTTTGATTACATCTCACCATGATTAGGTCTGAATACGAAATGAGTCCAAGGTGGGCCAGCTTGACCTCAGCTGAGCTAGGCTCAAGTGCTCAACTCACGAAACCTTGACCTCGAGCTCAGCCTGAACTCAAGTCAAGCTCAATTCAATAAACTAGTCAATTTTATGTCAACTTCAGCTTGACTCATTGAACTCATTTAAAGAAGATGCTCATTGTCCATTCAGCACAACAAAACCACTTGTTGCAGAAAGATCAACACAAAGATTATGTGAAGTCAGCGACACAAAAAACCATGCAATTTCAACAGAATTTTTTTTAAATGCCACCATTCAGAATCAACTGGTGCTTTTCGAAAGAAATACCCAAAGTCAGGGTTATGCAGGTTGAAGATACTCGATGAGATAACGCGCCAGGTTTAATCTTCTATCCCAAATGGTTCGTCCTATTTTGAGACAGAGGAAACCATGGAATTCACACTTAAACCCATCGACGGAGGATTCAACCAGGAATTGATTAAGTCATGACTCGCCATATTAATTTGGCGAATAAATTATAGGTACAATATGTGCGTTATATTGCTTATAATATATTATAACATTGATATGCTACATATAACATGTGTAATAATGTACGTGTGTGTATAAAAGGGAAACTTAAAATGAAAATTTTAGTAATATGTTCCCTACAATGACATTATTAGTATGTCTGGTTTTCTGTAATATAGTGAATTTTGGTAATGTACTAATGAGTGTATGTGTGTGTGTGACTTTGTAGACATTGTCATTACTTTGTATACATGAATGACTCCATTAAACTCTGGGACTAGGCTAACTTGGCCAAAACTATGCTGTCACGGCCAAAACTTGGATCACTCAGCCTGGTCATTCGAAGCCAAGTCTTCCCATTTCCTGATTCTTCCATTTTATTGACCAGATTGGAGACTAAGCTAACAGGTCTTAGACAACTCAGTTGGTTCGATCAAGCTATTAAACATGCATAAAAAAATCAAGACAAAGGTAAATGACTATCCTGCACAATTAAAACAAGACAAGGAAGAGATAACCTCATTCACTTGAACACAATTTGTGATGCGCTTAGCTCTACCAGTGAACTGCAAAGTCCCCTTTGCTTCATCAACATGAACCTATATATAGATAATTGATTGCATGTAACTATGAGGTTTAATGGAATTGATTGAAAGAAAATACCTAGAAAAACCAGATTTAAGTTTGACCTCTTCATGTGCAACAGTACAGATAATCATTGCCACCAAGAGCAGCATGAAGAATTGCGGTGAGCTTGCTATCACGGTAAGGAATATGTCCTCTGCAAAGATGATATACCAGTGAGAAATTAGAATCCTAATAATTATACTGCTAACAATAAAAATTTAAGAGGACAAACGGCTACCTATGCCAGACCTTTGCCTAACACCACTATCACTAATTCTGTTGATAACATTTCCAATGGGCTATTCAGCTTTTATTTATGTATTTCCCTTCCTTCAAACGTATGCCACCAGCACCAGTCTTGGATCAGAAATCATAACTTATGCATAATGGTTTTGACACAGATGATGCTGGTGGCAGCAAGAATGATCCGATAAACGAAGAGAACAAACAGTCCCCCCTCTATTATTCCCCAAACCGTGCACTTAAACTTGAAAATAAGAGTGCTAAGCAAGCATAAAATTTGTGTATTTTTATATCAACAAATGAGGTTCCAGGTTTTGTCATGTATACATATCTCATGAAAGTGACAAGTTCTCACAAAAAGCCAAACAGAAGAAAGGGGAAAGTGGAAGAGTAACATTGCAAAGAACAAGTGAAGCTCAATCATAGCATTAATATTTGCAGTTCCATTGACTTTATACATATGAGAGTTTGAGCCAAAGCCTCCAACACAAGATACCTAAAAATGGTCAGAATAACATATCTCATCTCTCTTGAATAATGAAGGTGAAATCATTGCCAAAAAACACATTATTCAAGTCTTCCAGGAACACAATAATAAAAAAAAAAACACTAGCAACTGGATGAAATACATCAGCAACCCTTTGAATTTTACTCATTCACTAACTTTTATATGAGATGATCCAGAAACTCCAAAGACACAACTCAGCAGGTCTCATCTTCCATATATCAAATAACAGCTTTTTACCTGTGACTTATTTGTGCAGTCTATAAATTTATGACTGATTAACAGTACAGCCTGCATAAATAGTTTGCCATCAAACAAATCTTAGCAGCTGGCATGCCGAAGGAAGTCCAACCTATTTTTATCTATGATAGTCATGCATACGCTGTTTAAAGTTTAAACATTAACCAGGTCTTCCTAGATACTGGATCAGGTTCTTATCTTGCAAACATAACAACTTTTTATCCACAGCTTGTGCGTACACTTTATAAATGGTTAACTAACTAATAATAAGGTACAGTGGTACACCACTCATTTTGCCGTTAAATAGTCTTAGCTGTACAATGTCATGAAGGACCGATCTCTTTTTTCATTCAAAAATGCTTTCTTACCTAAGTTGACCATAAATACCTTGTTTATTTAGCAATTGTGTCTTCCTAGAAACTAGCAATAAGATTCTGAAATTATATATAGCCTTTCTCAATACTCCATTTTCACCAGAAAGAACCATCAAATGTGGTATAAATAAATAGGCAGAAATTTTGAGAAAATACTTCCAAAAAGTAAACATTCTCAATAACAGTAAAAATTTCTTCAACCAAGGAAAGGAAGCAATGTTATCTTAAGTGACATCAATAAATGAATTTCAAATGAAGAATGATAAGTGTGGATTCACATACCACAGCAGTAACTCCATCAAAGGCATCCTTAAGTGAGTCGGGTACAAGCAGGTCTCCTGAGAAAAGGATATCATTATACTTGGACCATAGTTGAAAGTTTGAAACATAGAGGATATGTATTAATTACCAACCTTTACCTTTGAACCATGTCATATTGTCTGCCCACGCACCACGTACAGATGTCTTTCCAGTCCTAAAGATAAAAAGTAAAAGACAAATCAAGCAGATAGAAAGATGCTTTTACACTGCACTTGCCATTAACCAAATGCAACCAACCACTATATAGCAACTTTGTGTAAGATAATCCAAAACCTGGATTATATTGCAATAGAACATGGAATTTTTAGCATAATAGGTGATATTGCTAAAGCATATCCTAGCTCATGCAAAACATTATGGGAAAGGGCTAAGGAGAGAGCTTCATAGAACAAATATTGTCCAGTCACTAGAATCTAAATTCTAAATATCATCAAGGTCTCCATATTGTATCATATTGTGTACTTTTAAAACTCAACATGCAAGTTTAGAAACATCGAACTGCACCAATGGCCTCAGTAACCATATATGCCGACAGACGTATCATTGGCACATCCTTGGACCCGGCATTGGCTGGATATTGGCATCATTAGGATAAGAGAATATCCTAAATTGTCCAGTTAATATTCAACTGCCAATTAGGGCATCACTTAAAAGGGCAATGGAATAGGTCCCCAATCTTTTATTTGCCAAGAAAGGACTTCAATAAACTGTTGTCCTAGTTAAGCATACTTCAAAGTTTATCCTCCTAGATACTATGATTATGTGATCTATTAATAGGCTTGTGAATAATCGCTTTTACTTGCACATATGGAATTTGAAATTTACTTTAGGACCATTATGGGATTTCTCATATATTATTTTTTCTTCGATTTCTAAATATTTATGGATATATATATACATATATATGTGTGTGTGTGTGTGTGTGTGTGTGTGTGTGTCTATATGTGGGGGTGGGGGGGATTATGTGTGGGTGTGTATTTATTTAGATAATCGTGTACGTATTGGCAAGATTGCCACAAGAAGAATACAGAAAAATAACAAAATATCCTAGGGAAATTTTATAACAAAATATACTTGAACATATTATTCATATAGGTTTTGATTTTCACTAAGAGATATTCCACAGACGAATCTAAACCAGAACAAAAAGAGGGAGGTCTAGTTGAAGTACCCTTAATGACACCATGGCCTGGCAATCTAGCATAAATAGTTCTCTGGAAATAAGAATATTTAAGGACTTAGTGGTTTCAATATATGCGAATCTGAGAGTCTATGCACCTACATGTGTGTGTGTCCTATAATACATACAATAGTGAATAGACAATATATATGGCGTATACACTTGAATTTGTAATATTATTTTGTTAATATGTAAACAAATAGGGCAAAAAAAAAATGAGCACCACTCCTGGATAACTAGTGACTTAAACTAAACCAGCCAAATCTACCAAATTCTGTAAAAAAGAAAAAGGTTTGTATTTTAAACATCCAATGTACTCAAAAACAAAAAAGAAATACTAAAAACTATTATGATCCCATATGCCATCATAAGAAACATATAGAAGATAGTTTCCAGAAGTGGGCTAGATCAGAAACCAAAACAGAGACACGGACAACATCTTCAGTTGACCATATCACCAAATGCCGCAGATTCTTGCCCTGAGCTTTCTATAACCTAAATTGAATCTCAACATTAACCTCCATTAAGAAAAGCGTGGAAAGAGCTAATCATGAACCTCCACGTAACTATGAGCTAATCTCAACATTAACCTAGATTGTTGATTTTTTCATTATAAACCTCCACGTATGAAACCCGAATTCTAAACTCACCATCTGTTGTCTAGTTTCAGAAATACAAGCAAACATCAGAAGAGAGACACCAGTCTACCATTTTAAAGGTTGGTCTTCACAGCATTCTAGCAGTTATTCGTGTGAAAAAACAACATGACTACCAACTGAATATGCCGAAAGACTTTCTTGGACAGCCAGATGGATAACTCCTGGATTGTTTGAAGAACCTTACCTTGTGAAAGTTTTCCCATTGCTGGTCTGCCCATAAGCGAAAAGAGTTCCTGCAAGAATTGGGTACCACTTTTTAGAACAGTCAAACAACGAAGCTCTCAGGCATGAGACTTCCTAAATAACCAAAACTAGTGTCGTTTGCGCTCGCAGCAGTTCAAACAATGATTTAGATCACAACGATGTTACAAAGGAAACGCGGATGTGAACATGACCAAAATCGTCCAATCCTTGAAAATACTAAAAGAACAAAAACTAATTCAAGAGGTACCATTGAATCCCTTGACTGCCGGTTGGTTGACATCCTCAAGTTCGTGCAAGTCTCGTCGAACACGTGATCTGCACAGTCGGACCAAGAGCCCCGCTCAACGCTTTTTGCACTGTAAGAGGGAACCGCAGAGAAGAAAAGAACCTGCAGGACGGGAGGGCAAAAGGAGTTTACCGAAAGCGAAGGAGACGCCTGAAATGGGACCAGAACAGTGCGATCGTTAAACGTACTTGTAAGGTTCTGTACAATCTAAGAAAAAGATTGACCGATCGATCGATCACTAAGTGTTGAAATCGCGAACAATGAGGGACGGTGAACTCTCTCTGGAAACCTCCCTATTGCCCTCGATCTCCGAACGCTCTTCTGTTTGTCGGCTTTCGATGGATCGATAGATCGACGAGCGAGGGCCAAGGCCGATCGAACTCTTCTCGACTTCGTTCCTCTGTCTCTCGACCTTTTAGATGCCCCCTTCCCTTCCAAGCAGTGGACCTAGCGATCGAGCAGCATTGTTCTTGTGGGTCAAAAAATACCCTAATGAGAACAGAAAAAACAGAAAGAGCTAATGGAGAAGGGAGGAAACGTAGTCTTACTCTGCCACCAGAGGCAAGTGGAGAATCTGGTCCAGCGGGAGGATGATGGATAGGAGCTGCTGCTTGCAATTCCTAATGATGAACTGCGGCAACCCACGCCCGCAGTCTGCATCCTCCTTCCATCGTCGGCGCCATCGAGGATCCAGCCTCGCTGCCCGAGAGAGAGAGAGGGTGCTTTCCCTCCCTAGAACTCGGCGGGAAAAGGGAAAGCCTTTCTCGAAACATAACGGTTGAGAAGTTGCGTTTCTTGAATTTATAACTGAAGATTTAAAGGGTCGGCAAACACAAAATTCCCAAGCCGCAAATACAAAATGTTAAAAAAAAAAAAAAAAAAAATCATTGCCGCCTTATTTTTCATTCATCCATTAATGAGTCACCGATAATTAGTATCAAAATATCAACGGATCAGATTTGAAGATGATGTATCTTTACACACTTGTTTAAATTCCACTTCGAAATCAAACCTGAATGCATATATTATATTTGAGTCCAACTTTTAATTTCACAATTAAACCCGAGCTGGGATCCACTTTTAAATTCATAACCACATCTATTTAAAATGATGATATGCTCGGAGCTAGTTCCAAGTTATATTTAAAATTGAATCAAAAACCCATATTTTTCTGATCGAATGTATTTTTTTCTCTTATTCGGTAGATTTAAAGCAGTGTAGCCGGATATCAGATCCAAATTCAAATGTCGATCATAAGATTCGGGTCATTATTGTTTGGAATGACGCGTGAGCATATTCTAGTAATCCTTGTTGCTTAGATCATAATGTATGGGCTGATTCCCTCCATTTTTTATTTTTAAATCAATTTAAAATATTTTAAACTATTTTTTAATTTAAACAAGAAGTTAGCCCATCTCGATCTATATTGGATTCCCATATTCAGAAATAATTTGAGAAAATTAATATGTTTGAATGGTGTTAATGTTCCTATGAAAAATTAATTTTCTGACTAATTGATTTCCTAATGGACCCGCTTTTTTTACCTACATTTCACACTAAAAGCTAAAAACGACATGCAAATCAAGAATCTTTGTTCCGGAGAGTCGTAGTTTACTTTCTCAAACTTGCCAAAATGAGAGGAGTAATTTCTTTTTATAGGGATCGCATCTTTTCCCAACCATGGGTAATAAAAGTATGTTTTGTGGGTATGCCAAACTTTTAAAAAAATGGAATTGCATGTTATAATGCTCTATTCTGATTTTGTCTTATTATAGATCTCCTATAAATTAATCAGTATTACCTTGAAAATGTTTTGGTTGTGTAACAAAGTACACCAAAGTCCGAACTTGAACTCTAGAGCTCCATTTGTGTTTGAGGGAATGTTCGATTACCAACTATCTTAAAGTCACAAAAGATGGATCGTGGTGCATCAAGCTAAGGATCTGTTGGCTAAAAGTGATTATTTTATATTGGCATACTTAATGTAAGGTAGAAAAAGAAGAGTCTTATCTCAAATTCATTTATCTCACATCTAAATCATGGGGTTCCAATTAGATGTAAGTTTGATTTAACATGTTTCTGATTGGGGTTTCTTGAATAATCCTAGTTTAAAGTTGTGTGTCAATTTCCTGAGGTGGACTTGATTTTGTAAAATGATATTTATACGGCAGCTGCCTCCAGTTGTGTGTCATCTTATAAATTGTTGTTACATATATATTTGTGTGTGTTTGTGCGCGCTTGCTCATTTTTATAATCGAACAGCATAAGGAAGGTAAATCAAAAGAATTTTTGTTTTCATTCTTTGCTAGATGGATGGTCATTGATATGTGAACACTTGCTAGATTGTGAACTCTTTTTATTGCCAAATTGACAAGGTGATATAAGGCGTCATTTGCAGGACTGACTAAATGGGTAAGCTTGAAATGGAAGATAATTTCTATAAGTTGAACAATGTTTTCCGGTTTCTTTCCTTCTTTTCCCCATAGAAGAGTTGAGAAAGGTACAAAGCTTTATATTGTCACAAGAATTGGGTGCTTTTGTCAACTTCCCTCGCCGCCTATGTGACTCCACTTACTGCGGCTGATAACAAAAATCATTCGCGGTTAGATTAATGGCCCAAGTGTTGCAACTTGATATTGTTATTCGAGGGTGTATGGCAACAGTAAAACTATGTTTCATTGATTCAATGAACACATTAAAAAAGTATTTTACAAATTCTGCCTATTTTTTAGTGCAGGTGCGCACAGAATGATAATGTAAGAATAGTAATATAATGTCACTTTTTCCAAACAGCCTCCCAAGCGAGTAAACTTAGCTGCCAACCCAATAGACTTGATTAAAAGGTTACCATTTAACTTGAAAGAGGAAGATCGATAGGTCAATATCCAATGGCGCATCTTTTAGCATGACCATGGATCTATCGAGCAGCGAAACTGATGGGAAAGGAAAAAACCAAAGTGAAATTAAGATAACATCCAAGGTGATGTAAGGTTTTGGCATGATATGTTTTAAAACTTTAAACCTGTTATCGTTAACAAGAATGTCAGAGGACATCTATATGAAAGGTGTGCGGACTACCATGTGCTTTTGCTGTCGAGCAGAAATTAGACGACATGTCGGCCAAAAGAACGGCGTCCCCGGGTTTGCAAGACTGATATTGACTCATAACTAGACCCAAGTCTGACCACCGATCTATACTCACAACCAAATCCAAAGCCAACAATTTTTGAATCATCCTACAATTTTTGAATCATCCAACAATTTATGGCCCACAAAAAACCATCTCAAACTATTGGCCAACCAACAATGATCATTGATTGAGACTCACAACCAAATTCAAATCCAATAATTTTTGAATCAGTTAAGACCACTGGTCTAGGCTGACGAGTAGGTCCAAATCCAACAATTTCTGGCCCAGAAAAAACCACTGATCTTACCTACAACGAGATTATGTCAGACTGTTGACTGTTAAAGTCCAATAATTTTTAGATCAGATTAGACCACTGATCTATAGCCAAATCCAACAATTTTTGGATAAGATAAAATGTCTGATCTAAAATCCATGGCAAGATCCAAATTCAACGCAATGAAAGTCTGATATTTTTTGGATCAGATAAGATCACTAATCCAAACTCACAAACAAATCCAAATCGAACAATTTTTGGATCAGATAAGACCGTTGTTGTAAAGTCATGTCTAGATCCAAATCCAACAATATTTTGCTTAGAGAAGACCACTGATCCAAACCTTCAGCGAGATTATCAAGTTATTGGTCAACCTAGACCGATATTGATGTCCAATAATTTCTAGATCAGATACGACCACTGATTTGCAGCCACATCCAATAATTTTTGGATTAAATGGGACCACACATCTAAATCCATGGCTAGATCTAAATCCAACAAGATTGAAGTCCAATAATTTTTTAATCAGATAAAACCATTAATCTAGATTCACAACAAAAATCCAACAATTTTTATATGAGATAAGGCCGCTGATCTAAAATCATGAGTAGATCCAAATCCAATAATTTCTTGCTCAGGAAGATCACTCATGGAGACCTATAATGAGATTATATCCGACTATTGGCTGCCCTACAACGATACTGAAGTCCAAAAATTTCTAGATCAAATGAGACCACAGATCTATATCCAAATTCAACAATTTATTCACCAGATAAGACCACTTATCTATTCCCATGGCTAGATCCAAATCCAATGAGATTGAAGTCAAATATTTTTTGGTTAAGATAAGACTACTAATCTAGACTCACATCCAAATCCAAATCCAACAATCTTTGGATTAGGTAAGATCATTGATCTTAATCCATGGCTAGATCCGAATCCAACGTGATTGAAGTACAATATTTTCTGGATCAGATACGACCACGACCACTGATCCAGACTCACAACAAAATCCAACAATTTTTTGGATCAGATAAGACCACTGATCTAAACTCAAGACTAGATCCAAATCCAAAAATTTATAGCTCAGGAAAGAACACTTACCAGACTTACAACGAGGTTGAAGTCCAATATTTTTTTAATCAGATAAGACCATTGAAGTCCAATAATTTTTTAATCGGATAAGACCATTGATCCAGACTAACAATCAAATCCAAATCCAACAGCTTTTAGGTTAGATAAGACGACAGATTAAGCTCATGACTAGATCCAAATCGAACAATTTCTTGCTTGGAAAAGATCACTCATCTAGACCTACAATGAGATTATATGAGACAATCGGCTGGCCTATTTAAATCATCATATCCGACCAAACTGTTGTCTCATTAATTTATGTATGCAAGTGTCTCCAAGTATATGCATCCTATGTTGGTTTAATCTAAGATCTCAACTATTGTTGTCAAAAATCAATTTTAATCGGACGGTATTTCAATTGGATAAGACATTGAGGGCATTAGATTCATCGAGTGTACCTATTGCCAAACACCCATTCAAAATCATCAGCCTTTGGATTTCATTTAAGTGGAATTCAATTGTGCTAAGTGTCATTTTATATATTCATTAGTTTTTAAGGAATTCCTTTTGTTTCTTTATTGAATTTTATATAAATATTTTATCATAATCCACAAAAGATACAGTTGAATCACTCTATAACATTGTTTGATACAATTCAATCGCTCTATTAGAGACAAAACTATCTCACAAAGACTAGGTCGGTAAAGTTTTGTCAGTCTACTTTAAGACTTTCCTTTTCCCACAATTGTCGGTTTCCATTTCTCTGACGAGGTCAAAGTTCAAATGTTTTAATTCAAATAAATTGTTATTCCAGTTCTTGATCAGATAGCGGGTAATTCAAGAAAGAGATCTCCCCACGCCGCTTCCCTCACATCATCATTTTCGTTCGAGAGAGAAAGAAAGAGAGAGAGGGAGAGGAAACGCGTGATCGGAGATGAGAGGAAGGGAGCGGGGTCGGTCTGCCGTCTGCACACCCACCACCGGTAGGGTCCGGCAAGGTTTCGATTGCCGGTCGTCGGACAGGGATGGAGATCGTGCATGACCCTGGGAAGGGTGCGCTGTTCGCTAGGGTGACCTTTCATTACGACCATCCGAGGGAGCTAATGATCACCACCGGATGTCGACAGGTCGGGTCATCTACTGCGACAAGAAGGCTACCATCTCTGTGGCAATGTCCTCCCGCTCCAATCCATTCCTGAGGAAGCCGTCGTGCGCAACATCGAGCGCCATGTAGCCAACCATGGTGTTTTCGCTCGATCCTTCGGGAACTACGCACCTTTCGAAACGCATGATCAGAGATGAGAGGAAAGGTGCGGGATCGGTCTTCCGTCTGCACACCCACCACCGGTTTTGCGGTTTATTAGTATTGCTGTTTCTTCTTTTATTTGGTTATATTGATTGCATATTGGTTGTTTTTCATCATTTGATTAGTGTAGTGAGCCCAATATGTTCTTCATTGATGTTGTGATGGATCTGATCTAGGATATTGAATTGGTGTTTTTGATCTGATCTCGTCTTTGGTGTTTTTTTTTTTTTGTTTTGTGATCTTGGTTAAAGAAATCAAAGTTTACGAAGTTAAGAGACATAATATCCCAATTGATTGAGTTGTAAGGTTTTATGCTAGTTAAGTATATGGTATATGCTTGGTAACTTTAAATGCTATTTGGTTTTAACTGCATAGTCACAGAAACGAGGGAGACGCCATACTTGTGGGAAATCTTGTTGGTCATTGAAATTTGGTGAAAAAAATATACTGTAGTGGTATAAAAGAAGTGCAGTTTCTTTTTTCAGGAGAAGAAGTCGATGTTGTTGATACTTGATATGATACAGATATTTGAAAAGAATTAAAAATGTTTTAGAGAGAGCTAAGTTAATCCGATACGTACTAAGCATCAAATGGTCTTGTTAATACCAACCTTATCATACTCGGCTTCATCCGACCGATACAAATTGAAATACTGGCAAATGGATTTGAATCAGCAATTTCAAGAGTACCGAGTGTCGCCTTTTGACTATTTTTAAATATTTTAAGAATTTTCATTAATTATAAACATTTTCATTTATTCTTAAGATTGTTTTTTAAAATTTCTTTTACAAAACTCTGGTAAAAACTGGAGATTTGATGAGAGTCCTCAAAATGTCAATGGATCTGGATCTTGTCCAGTTTTGGATCACGTGTGTTGCGGCGAGGGTGTATGCTCACATCTGAATTCAGAATAAAGCAATTCAAAACTGAAGAAAAATAAGCGCGATATCTGTGACGATCATGGGCATAATTGTCTTTTCAGAGAAAAACCGTCACATGAAGCCAGCGTTGAGGAGGCAACTTGTCCAATCATCCCATTGTCGAAAAGTGATGCGTGGGACCCATCCCATTTGAAAACACTAGAAAAACCGTGGGGAATTGCAGTTAAAACAGAAATCAAGAATCCGGATAGCACTAACCAAGGATGCGCTGAGGAGGTTCCCCAAGAAGCAATTCGCCAGGACTCGACATTCCACCCTTCAGTGGTATGCCGTTTCCCCTGCTTCTTGCTGCCATCCTTTTGTTTGTTTCCTCTCGCTGCGGTAGTGATCGTGAAATCTCGATTTGCTGGTCCTTTTCCTCTCGCTGCGGTAGTGATCGTGAAGTCTCGATTTGCTGGTCCTTCTTCTGACTTGGCGCGTCTTTTTTATCGTTGCCACGGACGTGATTGTAGGTATTCTTGGATTTCTCGGTTTTGGTTAGGTTGACGCTTCGTTTTGTGGTATTCTTCGAATTTGGTCTTGGTGGTTGCGTGTTTGGGTCAGGAGAACGATGCGAGAAGTTTGATCACAACGGATCTTGATTTCATGTGCCTGTTCCTGTTCTATTTGTAGTCGTTCTGTTTGCTGCATCTTGATGCAGTATTGTCGTATCTCGTTCCTTTTCCCACGCTGATTGCTTGGAGATGGTCCTTTTAGTTCTTTTGATTTCAGAGAAAATTGCGGTTGTTTTGATTGATTGTTTGTCTAGACCTGTCTATTCAATTTCAATTTGTCGGATGGTAGTTTCTGGACTTTACTTTTGGTGGCAGTTCTGGATTTTCTCCTTTCTTTGCTCAATTATGGTCTCTGTCTTCCTTGATTGAATTTGGTTGGGAAATAAAGTAACTCGAGGTCGATTGTCCATGCCTTCATAAGAATCTGTTTCACCAGATGGGAGGCTTCTTTTACAGGACGGCGTTTGTGCAAGGCAACATAAGCAGCACCTTTCTCTTCTTGAAATGCTTGAAGGAACATCCCAAACTGTTGATTTGGGTGAACAATAATAGAAAGCAGTCTCAGAACGAGCAT